>NW_017731930.1:1043794-1045427 GCF_001890085.2 Hipposideros armiger | reverse complement strand
TCTTTGAGGATGTCACTGAGCCAATGAATTAACCTAGACCACAACTTCCTGCAGGCGTCTTATGTAAACAACATGTGTCCTTATGATGTAAGACCTGGCAGTTAGATTTTTGATTACCTGAAGCCAAAAGCATCCCAATGGATACATATATCTATAAAATATGAGCATCAGACTGAAGTCTCTATGGTTCTTTCTACCTGTAAAATTTTGAAGGAAATTTTTTATGTCCATCCGGAGCATCCTCAAGGTCTCTTCCCTCGGCTGGCTTTCCCAAGAAGAGGAAGTAAAGCCAAACAGTTACCAAAAATCTTTCTTCTAAGTGATAAACTAGTAAGCATTGTGTTGCTTCTCCTATAAGAGGAGGGGTCTCTGACCTACTAATGACAGAGTATGACTTTGGCAGAGCAGTGAGTATGCGTTTGCACTGAGCATCCCGATGCCCTGGCGTGTGATAGAATCCACTGGTAAAATGACTGAAATCCTTGGGAGACTGGACCACGGCAATAGCAAAGCTTTTGGGGATGTGATTTGAAGAGCACTGGTAAAAGGTTTCCAATGCCAAGTAACTCAACTGTCCCAGGAATTTCCATCAGATTTTAAGCATTTCTGTTGCTAGAGGCTTCTTGAAATATACTAATAGAAGTAATGCCTGACCTTGAGAACTTTTAAGCCCTGAGGAGATAGAAGGCAGAGAAGATGGGTTTTTGGAAATCATTAAAGACAGTAAAAAGACCTTAGATTTTAGAGTTACAGGATTATGTTTGAGTCCTTGTTCTACCACTTAATACTATATATCTTCAAAACATCATTTGAGCCCTCCAAGAATTATTTATAAAATGTCCTGCCCTGGATTTCTTTTCTTCATGACTATTATGAGAGGCCAACAAGATCAAGTATGCACAAAGTCTTTGTATATAGAGTGCTGTGCAAGTAAGAGGTTATCTTCTCAATGGCGAGGAACAGGCAGAATGCAGAGGGACAGTCACAGGTCACCAGGAACCTGAGGGAGACATCGGAAGGCAAACAACTACTACTTCATACGCAGGGTTCAGGCAGGCCTTTCCTGGATTGGTTTCTCTCTGTCTAGCCATATAGTCAGCCTATGCAGTGGTTAAACCCAGTCCCTGGCCTAAGCAGCCCTTTTCTACAAATTCAGCATCAGGCCATCTGATAGTTACCTTAACAAACACAGGGATTGGAAACACCCCCAGCTGAGGGCTGCTTCCTTCTCGTGTGTGGTTTGGGCGATTTCCAAAGGCATACAAGTTCCTCTAAGGACATTGTATTCTCTCATCTTTCCTATAGTCCTGTAAAGGAAACTGAACTGTGTGGCCAGAATGGATAGAGAGAGAGGAGCAGAGTACAAATAAGTAAACATTGGTTAGAGACTCTGCTACAGACCAACCATGCACCACTAAGCTAGTCACCCATCCCCTCAGAGCCTCACTTTCCACATCTGTGTTATGGGCCAATAATACCTGTTCTGCTTGCCTCCCAGGAGCACTGAAGTTAAAGTGAGATAATGGAGGGAATGGGGACTTGAATACTGGAAAGCAATGCACAAATATAAATTGCCTCTGGGGCAGTGGGCAGTTTGGTTAAGAGGATGGGCTTTGAAGTTATACACACCCAG
>NW_017731930.1:1032281-1036077 GCF_001890085.2 Hipposideros armiger | reverse complement strand
GGTGATTAAGTCTCAATCTCTCTCCCCTCTTTTCACATCTCATTCCCCCTGGTTTCCGTTTATTTGTGGTGTTTACTGCCACTGAGCTCCTGTCTACCGCTTTTTCCTTGACTTCTTCCCCTGCTAGTGTCTGCCAATTTTTTGTTCGTTGCATTCAAACTCACCGAGCATAGGACTCCACTGGCCAGCCCCCATCCAGTATAGGGCAACTCTGCTGAGCAGAGTTCTTGTGCCAGGACACCTTGAGGCTGCTCGTCAGTGGTGTCTGTGTGTCAGATGCCTGCTCCTGGTTATCTGCATGCAGAGTGGTGGGAGTCACACAGATAAGGCATACTACACATAAACCTACACATAAATGGCTTTGTTCAGAAGCTTCTTCTCAGTGCCCAAGCAAAGGCATTGAGGTGAGAAAGCAGTTCTGCTTAGAACTGCAAGTTGCTTGGAAAGTAAAGCTAGAAGAGGAGGTGTCTAGGGATGATACTGGCCCAGGTCCTGGGTGGGGGGAGGTTGTGTTCAGGTTTAGGATATAGCAGAGATGAATCTCAGTCTACAAACTCAGGTATTGAAGAATATCACATTTCTGCATGGACTTCAAATCAACTGAAATCCAATGCTGAGCCCCCTTCAAGATGGGGCAGAAAATTCAATCTCAGTTGAGGGGCTTGTCCTCTGGGTTGTGCAAAGATCCCAGGTCTTCTGCAGAACCGATGCACCAAAGAGGCTCCTCCTGGACTCTGCTCATTGGTCCCCACAGGGAACCACTGAAACACCTAGTGCTTGCAAACCTCCACTTTCTGCTGAAGGCAGGCCCTGATCCCTCCTCACTGAGGGGGTGATGGAGTCTGAAAAGGAACCCAGCTCCTGATTGCATACCTGCTGCTCTCTCCCACACAGGCAGGCTTGTAACATGGGTGCTCTCCTCCTAGAACTCCGGCTCAGACCCCCACATCCCTGCCTGCTCCATCAGCTGTGTGTAGTTACAGAATGGAACTGGGGTTTTTATAGGACCTGTCTGTCTTGTTAGAGAACTCATTTATAAAGCAGCCTGACTAAATGTAATGAATCACAGGATAACACATCTAAAACGGGGGATGAGAGAGTGAGAGCTGGGTATTCAAATGGAAATGTAAGCAATGACAGGGCAAAGACCATCATTTTTCCGAGGCAGGCTGTGTGCTGTGGCTGAGAAGCGAATCCATCACTGACAGATGATATGGGGACAAGCAGAGTGACTGGCCCACGGGAGACATGAGGAGATCAACGAGGCAGGAGTGTGTCTTTCAGGACTGATTTGGCAGAAAAGGAGACAGCAGTATTTCAACGGATGCTTTAGAGCAAATTAAAAAAAAAAATCAGCTCTCTGGCTGAAACAGATGCAGAAAAACTGCATATCAGAATATGTCTTCCCCTAAAGGAAGAGAGAATCCTTGGGGGGAAAAAAAGAGAGAGAGAGANACATGGATGCTTACGGCTGCTTTATTCATAATTGCCAAAACTTGGAAGCAACCAAGATGTCTCTCAGTAGGTGAATGGGTTAATACGCTGTGGTACATCCAGACAACGGAATATGATTCAGTGCTAAAAGAAAATGAGCTGTCAATTCATGAAAAGACATGGAGGAAACTTAAGTGCATATTATTATTAATAAGAGGAAGGAGCCAAGCTGAAAAGGCTACATACTGTATGATTTCAACTATATGACATTCTTGAAAAGGCAAAACTATGGAAACAGTAAAAAGATCAACCTTAACCAGAGTCTAGGAGAAAGGGATGGATTAATAGGCAGAGCATAAAGGATTTTAGGGCAATGAAACTACTCTGTATGATACTGTATGGTGGATACAAGTCATTATACATTTGTCCAAGCCCATAGGATGTACAACACCAAGGGTGAATTATAAAGTAAACTGTGGACTCTGGGTGATGTGTCAATGTAGGTTATCAATTGTAACAATTGTCCACTCTGGTGGGGATGTTGATAATGGGGGAGTACCCTATGAGGTGGCAGGGGTTGGATGGGAAATCTCTGTACCTTCCCCTGAATTTTGCTGGGAACCTAAAATTGCTCTGAAAAAATAAAACCTATTAAAACTCTTTTTAATAGCCTCATTCAACCTCAATTGCAATTATCAGATAAGCAGACATTAAAATAATTACAGATTTTGACAGGTTATATTATGAAGGAATAAAACATAAGAGGCAGCTGAGATAACACAGAGAGAAGATGCTCACTGTGCAGACTCCGGATAGCCTGGGTCCTTTGACAGTTACACTTCATTGTAAATGAACTGTTAATAAACTGCCATAGATCTTAGACCTCAGCAAATTCATTAGTCTAAGCCGGTATCTTAAGTCTGATTCCCATTTGTCCCTACCCAGAGTGATTTTCTGGCCTTTCCAAGTGGAAGACCAAAATCTAGAATGAGTAATATAATTTGGAGTTAGTAGATTTTCTCTTCTTCTAGTTGAGTTGACAGAACCATTGTACTCCAGTCCTTCTGTAAAACATACAGGCTACTGGCCAGAGCACAGTGGACATTGTGAAGCTAGCAGCACAGTCACACTCACAGGCACTTCTCCCAGTTGAACTATATGATTATGTTTTGCATAAAACATAAATGACTGTTTATTTATTATAATTATGTAATTTAATTACATATTATTTTATATACTTACATATTATATGAGCATGTGTTCTACACTTGCATGTTTTTCTATACTTGTACATTATAAACAGATTAAATATGCATACAAAAAGAGATTAGTTTCTAAAATGTAGTCAAATGTTTTAGAAAGACTTCAGAAAGCTGAGCCATTAAAAATTGCTAGTGAATTGGGTGTGGATGAGAAATTCTTAAAAGGCTGGAATACGCAGGGATTATAAAACTCTAGACGTGTTCTACACACAGATTGCCTCCAAGCATTGAATTCTCACCCCATTTTATAAAAGCTGAAACTAGAAGTCACAGATGACGCACTGTTGAGTGTGGTTGTACAAGAAAGACAGTGCTGAACTCCAGAACGAAGTACCCATACTCAAAGGCTCTGTTTTATGTCAAAAGATCATCAGACAAATGCAAATTTATACGTCTCTAGAGAACCTATGAATCATATGTTATGCTTCCTCAATTTAATCACTTTTTCGATGAACCAATCAACTGCTGGCCCTGACCGTGTAGAGTCTCTACCTGTAGTGTGGTGCTACATCCTGCCCAGCTGCAGCAGACCTCCCTCAGGTAACACCACCAGCTTCACCAAATTCCTACAGCAAGGTCAGGAAGGCTCTTATATTTAGATCCAGGCCTTCAATCATACCACAGCAGTAAGGCTACTTCAATTATGACACGAAATGGATGTTCAATAAATGATTGCTGGAGGAATAAACATTTGCTGGGTTAATGAATGATAACAGAATAAGGATTAAGAGGTTCTTCCAAAGTCCATCTCATCTAGTCCCCTATCACTAGCCTAAATATTCATTTACTTGTGTTTTCTTTGTAAAAATCCACTAGAGAAGAGACGAGTTGGAATTCATCCTTGCTTTTGAGATATAATAACTTGTTTCTCCCTTAATGTGAATCATCAGTTCTAAGATGTAAGTTTCTTTCTGGTTGTCTGTTCTAAAAGACATGGTGGACACTACTTATTGCTGAATCTACTTTGGTTTCCCCACAGTCTACTAAGTTATTCATTCTTCAAACACTCATTAGATGTCAATAGTGTGCCAGGCACTGTGCTGGGTGTTGGGGTTATGGCAGGAAACATGACAGGCACAATCTCATCTCTCAAAATGTCC
>NW_017731930.1:1024736-1027580 GCF_001890085.2 Hipposideros armiger | reverse complement strand
GACCTCAGTCAGCCCCAAGCCCCTGCTCCTTCCACTGTGTCATGTTTGCAGATGACTCAGAGATGGCTTCTATCCACACCAGCTTGGGGTCCACCCGGGCCTCCCTTCTCAGCTCCAAGCACTGTCAGAATTGGCTGGCCCTTCTTTTGCTAATGTCTCCCTATCCTGCCTCCCAACCCCTGCCACTGACGATTGCCATGGAGATTGCACGTCCCTCCCCTGTTCCCTCTGCCTGTGCTCACAAATGTGTCCAGATAAGCCAGACTCCGCTGAACGCATATCAAGCCATGGTTTATGCCCGCAGCTCTTCAGAACCTTTATTCTGTTATAAATTTCCTTATGGAAAAACAGTAATAGTAGCATCACTATTGAACATCTATTATATACCAGGAACTTTCACGTATTTTCTCAGAAAATTCTCACTATAGATTTTTTACTTAAGCTGTAAGTTAAAAACCAGTATCCCCATTTTTCAAATGAGAAAATTGAGGCTCAGGAGGTTGAATTCCCAGTTAGTATTTAGAGGAATCAGGATTCAAGGCAGATCAGTCTGACTCCAGAGTCCATGTTCCACTCCACCCTTAAAGTTCTCAAAATTGAAATGCTGTTCTTATGACTCTATTTTCTTCCCAGTCCTATTTGGTGAAAGGACGTCTCTTCACACCCAGACATGGGAGATGGACACTCGAGTTACCCATTCTCTATTCTGAGTCAATCTTTAACCTCCTCCCCTCAACAGATGATGTCAAGGCCATCAGCCTACACCTTTCCTCTGGACTTCATCACAAACAATACAGCTTCCCTCTGCTCAACAGCACTTCTGAAAGGGCCATATGAGTACTCAGTAGTCATTACTGACCACAATGAAGCAGGCACTATATTTGATGCTGGAGAGACTAAGAGAAATGGGGTAACTCCCACTCGTAAGGAACTCAAATTCCAGGATGAGAAACAGATAAATGAAGATAAATTCTAGGCAAGAAATTAGTACAAGAATAAGTACAGGATTATGTAGGATAACAGATGAAAAACATCCACTCCACACAAGGATATTCCAAGAAGGTGTGACACCTCAGCTTGGTCTATGTCAGTTAGGCATATGTTCTACAGCAATCAAGGAATGTTGATCAATAACTTCCACAGATACAGCTAATGGTTCAAGCTCAGTCAGAAGCCCAGGAGAGGCAAGTCCATGGTTGGCATGACAACTCAATAATGTCATCAAGGACCCAGACTCTTTCTGTCTTTCTGCCTCTTCATCCTCAAATGTTGCCTTTTACTTTCATAGTCTTGCCTCAGGGTTACAAGATGGCTACTGTGTTTCCAGATCTCTTTTCTTCTTTCCTGACAGGAGAAATGGACAAGAGTGAAGGAACAAAAGACTCTCTGAACAAATTTTGCCTTTTTATTTGGGAATGAGTGCCCTTTAGAGAAAGTTCTGCCCAGAACTTATTGTTCAGAATAATATCCCATGCTCACCGATAGCTGTGGAAGATGAGGAAATTAAATGGTTTAGTAGGGCAGAAAATACAAATAAGAGTTGACAAAACACATACAGAAGAAGCCACCTCGAGACTGGTAGGAAGGGCAGAGACGCAGAACAGGCTGGTCCTACACCCGTGTATGACCATTAAAAATTGAAGGGATATGTCGGCTGTGGAGGTCCTCCCCAGAGAAGTGAGGCATCCCAGACCCTTCTCAGCTCAGAGTTTCAGTGCCGGGAAGAGAAGTGCCCATAATTTCTGGTTGTGAAAACCAGTAGAGGTTGTGGCTGAGTGGAATGGAGGGCGGCTAGAGTCCCAGGTGCTCCTCTTAAAGGGCCTGCACATGGACTTACCAACAGAATAACGCTCTGAGCTCCAGTGCTGGGGCAGCAGCTAGAGAGGCCACAAGGACATATGGTGGAAAACTGAGTTCTCTGGCTTCAGGACAAGGGCTGAGAGGCAGGATTCCCTCAGACAGAGGAGCTGGTGGAAGCCATCATTTTTGTGTTGAGCTTTCCCTCCCCCTCCCTGAGTGCAGACACAGGTAGCCACCATATCAGGGTCTCCATCAAGTTTGCTGACACCACTGACCCCATCCAACTTTCAGGCACACCCAGGCCGCTTCCAGTGTTTTTTGTTTGTTTGTTTGTTTGTTTTTTCACACAAACTGCCTGCCTTGGCTCATGCTGCTGACTTTCCTAGGGTCTCTCAAAGGTTTCCAGAGCCCAGACAAAAAGCATCTGGCTTGAGCATGTCCTGTACCTCTGGCTGAGCAGCTCTAAGCCTGGCACTAATGGCAGCTAGCTTTGGTTCACAGCTTGGCCTCGGCACTTTCAAACACTGTGAGGGTGGCAGCCATCTGCGGACTGCTTTGTGGCTCCTGCTGAGTGGCCCCTGGTGGGGCATGGCCTGCAGTGGGTCCCCTCCCAGGTGGCCCTGGAGTTGGCATGCTCAGTCGCCAACTTAAAAATGAGCTGCAGCATCACACCGCTGCCTCCATGGACAACATACCCAAGGAGTGGATTGGGCAGGCACCAGAGCCCTGCTGAGGCAGACCCTGCACTCTAGGGTCAGCCCCTGAACCACAGCTCTTAGACTATAGTCTCAGCCAGTCCTCACAACCAATGAACTCCAGGGTCAATCCCTCCATTGACGTGAAAACAGTAACCAAGGCACAACTACAATAAGAGGGCACACACAATCCACACAAGGGACACAGCTGGAGTGTGCAGCTCCGGAGACTAGGGAGATTGCTCCACAGCACACCTACAACATAAGGTCACTCTACTAAGACCAGGAGACATAGCAGCCCTACATAATACATAGAAACAAACACAGGGAGACAGCCAAATAAAGGAGA
>NW_017731930.1:1021599-1022771 GCF_001890085.2 Hipposideros armiger | reverse complement strand
TAACCACTATGCTGTATACCTGATGTAATGTACAGCATTGGGAATATAGTCAGTAATATTGTGACAGCGTGGTACAGTGTCAGATGGTTGCTGGACTTATCATGGTGATTGCTTCTTTAGGTATATAAATGTTGAATAACTATGGTGTACACCTGAAACTAATTTAATATTGTATGTCAGCTATATTTTAATAAAAAACTTTAAAAATACGTACAGCTTATCACATGTAAATTTTACTTCCATAAAGCTGTCAACAAAATCAGTAAATAAGCTTGTGAGCTCAGACTTGGGGGGAAAAAAAGAGTTGACAAAGAGTGGGGAGTAGAGAAGGGAGAACAATCAAAACAGAAGGAATCGTGTGTATGTGGAGAGAGAGTGTATGGTTTGTGTGTGAATTGTCAAGTGGTTTAGAGTGGGTGGAGCCAAGGGAATCAGTAGGGGCTATGGGAGAGGTGAGGTGGAAAAGGTAGGCAGGGCTGGGACATGCAATACCTTAGTGCTATGCAATGTATTTGGACTTTGTCCTGAAAACCATTGTAATAGTGATGATCAGATTTATATTAAAAAGATCACTCTTTGTGCAGAGTGGGGAATGGACTTTAGCAGTGCAAAATTGGAAGTGAAGGTTTGAGAAACCTTCAAAGTGTCTGTGTCAAAGACAATGATAAAGAATAATAACAAATGACATATGCCAGTGGGACAGAAACATGTGAACAGAATCTGGAGGTGTCACAGGACAAATGTCCTCCAAAAGGACATTTTTCACCAACCTATCCAAAAGCCCATCTGTGCTGGACTGTCTGTTAACAATTACTTCCGTCTTGTAACAATTACTCTCTTCACCTGTGTCATAGGGCCTGAAGACTGGGAACTACATTCTCCAGACTAACCTTGCCATTATGGTTCCAAGGTTCTAGACTAACCTAGTTCCTCCTTTTCATCCCCAGATATGGCAAACATTTTCCTGGATGGTCTTATGGCTTCAAATCATCTTCTAATCCAAACTTCACACCACTTCAGAAGTAAACATCACTTCATAACAAACACTTCAATGGTAAATACTGCTCACCAACTCAAAATGCAAAAATGGCTCATCTGAACTTCACAACAATGGAACAAGTCATTTTCAAAGTAGACAGTTCCCACCGTTACTACAGAGGGTGCCAAAAAAA
>NW_017731930.1:1015829-1019659 GCF_001890085.2 Hipposideros armiger | reverse complement strand
GAGAAAAGGTAGACCACCAAACAGCAAGTACCGTACTTGTATGATCTCATTTTTAAGAAAACACGTAATATAAATAATATTAGATAGAAGTAGATGGCTGGCTAGTTTACTGATTGTAGCTAGATACTTAGGTACACAGTTACCTAGACAGATAGCTACAGTTGTTGTTTTTAATATTAAGAAAATGTTTAAAGTGGTTGCCTTCATGTAATAGGATTTCAGGTGATTTTTTTTCTCCTTTGTACTTTTCTGTATATTTCCAATTCTCTGTTTTTCCACTTATAATAGGGGGAAAATGCCAATTCTTATATGTGATTCTACAGAATAAGCTAAAGAAGGTGTCTCAGGTTCTTATAAAAGTAATATTCCTACCTAAAGTTCACAGACAAGGGCAAGGATTACAGTAAGCAAAAAATAATGGTTAATATTCCCTATATAGGCCAGTCACAGAAAAGATTAGTCCCTCCTCATAAACCCACCAAGGAAATACTCTAGACTCGGGATCCTTTCCTATCAGTGAAATATAGGCCATTCTCTCTTACCCTAAAATACTGGGTTTTCATTCTATGGTGTTCCCCATGGACCACTCCACCTACTCACTCCAGTCCTAATGTATCTTCTTGTCTGGTGAACCAAGGGTCTTGGCTAGAACTGTTTTATTTGCTTATTACAGAAACCAAATGGAGAAGCATATGAGGTGGAACAATTAAGTTTGCAAACTCACCCTAGAAAAAGTGCTACATACCTCATTGCTGAATATCAGTATGGTCACCTTTGAAGTACTCCCCTTAGGAAGCTATGCACCGATGCCAGCGCCTAGTCTGCCCTCCAAAGCAATTTTGGGACGTTTTTTCTGGAATGGCCATCAGACCTGTCATTATATTACCCTTGATGTCCTGAATGTCATCAAAATGTCTTCCTTTCAATATTCCCTTTATCATCAGGTAAAGAAAGAAGGCATTGGGGGGCCAGATCAGGTGAGTAGGGAGGGTGTTCCAATACTGTTATTTGTTCACTGGCTAAAAACCCCCTCACAGACAGTGCCATGTGAGCGGGTGCATTGTCGTGATGTAAGAGCCATGAATTGTTGGAGAAAAGTTGAGGTCATCTAACTTTTTCATGCAGCCTTTTCAGCAACTCCAAATAGTAAATTTGGTTAACTGTCCAGTTGGTACAAATTCTGATATCAAAGAAAAGTTAGCAACATCATTGCAATAAGTCCGCGAACTTAATTGTCAGATCTCGTATGTAAAAACGAGTTTATTAAACAGATAAAAAGTGTCTCTCTCAAGTGCAGGACTGAGAACAGCCACAAGCAGCTGCTGCTCCAACACCTGCTTCATTCCTCTGTCTCCATAGACTGGCTCTCTCTGTTTCTCTCTCTCGCAGTAGAAGATGGCCCAAGTTCACAGCCTCAGGATCAATCCCACAGACTAGCTGAAGAAAAGCCAGTTGGCTCAATTTGGCTCAGGCATCCATTCTTGTTGTCACAGTTAGGGCCAGCATTTGGGTTCCAGGGTACACCTATGGAACTACCTGTGACCCTGTGGATGGAGGTTGTGGCTCCTAGAAATGGGAAGCTGCTAAAAGCAGAGCAGACCCTCCTAAGGTGTCCTCTGCCCATCCCCTCTGCCATCTCTCTTGGCTGCACTAACGATTTATCTGCAGTTAGGATCCCACAGATTAGCATCCAGCAGCTCTTATTTCAAGTTAGTGAGTCCTGTCAGACAATTCATGATAAGGACAGCGACCAACCTTACCTCTCTCCTTTTATATCTTCCTCAATACAGCATAACAGTTCCACTGCAAAATCACAACCAAGGATGAGGGGTCGGTTTTAAACTCTATGTGGTTTAAATTGAATGGGACTCAATTTACTCTGTGCATCTGTGTGCATGCACACACAGGCGTGTAGGCATTTTTTCCTCATTAGCGAAAGCCAAGAGATGAGAGGCTAGCAATCACCTCCATTTTAACAGCATACAGTTTTCCACACTGGAAGCCTATTAAAAAGATATTTTGGTCCTTGAAATAAAGCAGCGATGTTTGCATAAGAAGGCAAACAGAATAGAATTTAGATCCCATCTCTTCAGACCCACCTCATACCAAGCTCAGACACATTAAGAGAATGCCATTTGGGATCTTGCTTTAATTGGATTTTCTAATCTTCGATATATTCTAATGAGATCAGGGGGAAAAATCATCAGTGTTTAGGATACAGCCTCTATCAAGGTGATCCAAAAGTTTTCTTCTCTTTGGCTTGCTCTGTGTTGGGGTGTTAGGGTGAGTAGGGATTTAGTGTGAATTTCAATCACCTGAGGTAGCTTCCCCGGCCTTTAGGAAGTATCTGTCCAAGCCTTTTGTTTCACTTTTCAAGGAGCCATGTATTAGGAAAGGCCCAAAGGCCTTCAGCAAAACAACGCCCTCCAAGAGCTCACTGCAGTTTAATATGTTGCACTTGGTGATGATTTAACAGGGATCTACTGGGTTGTCAGAAAAGTCATGACATATTTTGTCTACGTTTTTCAAAGGTAATTTATTTATATAAAGAACAAATATCAATCAATGATATATTGCCCATTTTGTTCAATGACCTTTTGCCATCTTTCAGTGAGCTTCATAATTCCTCGTTCATAGAAGGACCTGTCTTTATTTGCAAAAAACTGAACAAGGTGCTGATATACAGCCTCATCTGAATTGAACTTTATACCACGCAAAGAGTTTTGAAAAGAGCAAAACAAGTGGAAGTCTGACCGCACAAGTTCAGGCGAGTATGGTGGGTGTGGCAACACATCCCATCCAAGTTCCAGTAAATTTTTTTTTTTNATGCTCATTGATCTCAGTGAGAATTTCAACAAAGAGATAGGAAACATAAAAATGGAGATAGAAAACATTAAAAAGTACCAGTCAGAAATGAAGAATACAATAACAGAAATTAAGAAAACATTACAGGAAATCAACAGATTAGATGAAGCAGAGGGTCCAATCAATGATTTAGAAGATAAGGTAGCAGAAAACACCCAATCAGAACAGTAAAAAGAAAAAAGAATCCAAAATAAGGATAGTATAAGGGGCCTTTGGGACAACCTCAAGCATACCAACATTCACATCATAGGGGTACCGGAAAGAGAAGAGAGAGAGCAAGGAATTGAAAACTTATTTGAAGAAATAATGACAGAAAACTTCCCTAACTTGCAAAGGAATTAGATATACAAGCTCAGGAAGCACCGAAAGTCCCAAACAAGATGAACCCAAACAGGCCCACACCAAGACTCAGCATAATTAGAATGCCAAAGGTTAAAGATAAAGAGAGAATCTTAAAAGCCGCAAGAGAAAAGCAGTTAGTTACCTACAAGGGAGCTCCCATAAGACTATCAGCTGATTTCTCAACAGAAACTTTGCAGGTTCGAAGGGGTTGGTAGGAATTATTTAAAGTGATGAAAAGCAAGGACCTACAACCAAGATTATTCTACCCTGTAAAGCTATCATTTATAATCAAAAGACAGATAAAGAACTTCCCAGACCAGAAAAAGCTAAAAGAGTTCATCACTACCAAACCAGTATTACAAGGAATCTTAGAGGGACTTCCTTAAAATGAAAAAAAAATTAAAAATATGAATAACAAAATGGTAGTAACTACATGCCTATCAACAATTACTTTAAATATAAATGAATTAAATGCTTCAATCAAAAAATAGGGGGCCTGAATGGATAAGAAAACAAGACCCTTACATATGCTGCCTACAAGAGACTCACTTAGGTTAAAAGACACACAGAGATGGAAAGTAAAGAGATGGGAAAGATATTTCATGAAAATGAAAACAAACAAA
>NW_017731930.1:987894-1008044 GCF_001890085.2 Hipposideros armiger | reverse complement strand
AAGATTTTTTATTGGGGAATTGGGGAGATGGGAACAGTGCTGGAGAATTGGGGGAAGGGGAACAGACACGTTGCTGTCGTTTTATTCTTCAGTCTAGTTGTGGAGGACATTGCTTCACTGGCCCAAGTTGGCACCATCATTGCGCTCTTTCCGGTCGAAGCAGATCAGTCGCCGGCTTCTGGACGGCCACTCACTGTGGCTGCTGGCCACTCACGCTGGCTGCTGGCCACACACAGTAGCCCATGGCAACCCACTGCCACAAGGGCTGCAGCCTACGCCATTGCCGGCGACTCGGCAACCCAGCTCCAGGTTGAGCTGTTGTTCAGCATCTTAGCTGTGGAGGACAGTGTCACTGGCCCTCATATGTGGGATCCGAACCAGGGCCCTCTGGCGTCCCAAGCCAGTTCTTAACCATCACGCCACTCGGCCAGCCCAGTAATTTTTGACGGGTGATCAAACTTGTGTGTGGTCTCGCATTGTTGTGATGGAATACAACTCCTTTACAATTAACAAGCTCTGGATGTTTCTGGATGATGGATTCGTTCAAATTGTCCAATTGCTGACAGTACACATTCGAATTGATTGTTTGGTTCCACAGTGTTGTAAACAATCCATTTTTCATCACCAGTTATCAGTCGCTTCAAAAAAGGGTCGTTTTTCTCATGTTTGATGAGCATATTGCAGATGTTTATACGTGCCGTCAAATGAACTTCTTTGAGTTCATGTGGAACCCAAATATCAAGCTTGCTTACATATTCCAGCTTCTTCAGGTGGTCGTGAATGCTTGAATGATGGTTGTTCACTGTTTCTGCAATCTCTCATGTTGTGTAACATGGGTTTGACTCAATCAATGCCTTATTTTGTCATCATCAACCTCGGTGGGCCTCTCTGACCGAGGAGCGTCGTTGAGATCAAAATCACCAGCACAGAATTTCGTGAACCATCGTTGGCACGGATGTTCTTGTAGAGCATTGTCACTGTAAACTTTATGCAACTTTTCACAAGCCTGACACGCGTTCTTCCCTTTATGGAAGTAAAACAGTAAAATGTGGCAAAAATGCACAGTTTGAGCTTCCATCTTCAACTTGTTGTAAAATCTCCAAAACTCAACCAAATTACTCAAATTTTTTAAGAATGAAGCTAGAACTGTCAGCTGTCAAATGACATAGCAATAACATGGATGTGAATGACTCTAGTACTCCCAAAAATGAACTAGTGCCATCTGTCACAAACATACATCATGAACTTTTCTGACAACCCACTAAATATGCAATAGCAGTCAGAGGTCAGTGGGCTGCAGATTGGAAGGGCGGAGGGCTCTGCTGACCTGCAGCCACCCAACAAAGGGCATATTACCACAGGAATCCCTGACTCTCCACCCAGGCCAGATGGACAGGGATGCCCAGCTCCTTAGCAGTACTACCTAGGAAAACAAAGGTAGACACAATACTAGCCACCTCACCATCTCTATTAGTCTGCTACAGCTATTTTGTGAAGCACCACAGACTGTGTGGCTGAAACGACAGAATTTTATTCTCTCGCAATTCCGGAGGCAAGAAGTCCAAAATCAAGGTGTTGGCAGGGTTGGTTCATTCTGAGGCCTTTCTCATTGGCTTGACAATGGCTGTCCTCTCCTTCACATGGTCTTCCCTTTGTGCATGTCATTGTCCAAATTTTCTCCTCTTATAAGGACACGGGTCATATTGGATTAGAACCCACCCTAATAACCTCATTTTAACTTAATCACCCCTTCAAAGGCCCTATCTCCAAATACAGTCACATTCTGAGGTACTAGGGATTAGGGCCTCAACATTTCAGGAGCACAATTCAGCCCATAACATCATCAACAGGAAGAAGCTGAAGTGTGCCTACCTCCTCCAAACCTCTTTAATCCTGTTGGGGATTCTTACATATGCAAACTCTAGACACACGGCCTGGATCCCAATACTACACATCCAGACATGAGCTGTTAGGCCTCAGGTAAGTTACTTGTCCTCTCTGGGCCACAGTTTCTCAGACACAAAATGGGGATGATTATAATAGTACCTAAGTCCTATGACATAGGGTTGCCATGACAATGAAATGGGTTCACACATTTAAAGGACTTAGAACAGCACCTGGCACAAAGCAAATGCTTAGTAAATATTAGTGATTATTATTATTAATTGAACCACAAGGCATCCTAGCTAAGTACTGGCCCAGCCTGGGTGGGAATTTGTTGGTTCTACCCAAAGCATCACTGAAGGTGCCCTCAAGGGACACTAGCTGAGGATACTCCAGAACCCTTAGAGTCTGACCACAACCTGTCAACCACAAATTTGGGAACAAATACCCACTCACCTTCCAGAAGCCTCAGCCAGCTAACTCTTTTAACTTAGGCCCCTTGTATGTATCAAATGAGTTTACATCCACTTATAAGTCCCTTTGTACAGAATGAATTGTCAGGCAACAAATTTTCCCTTTGTTTTTCTTGTTCTCACTGAGGACTATACAGAAAGGTTTAAACTAATCTCTGGGAAATAAAAGTCTTCAAGTGACTCTTCTCCAAGCCTATTTAGTCTTTCCTATAGTTAATCAGCTTGCTTGTCAAAGCAGACCCCAGATCTGCCTGATATTCATGACAAGGAGGAATATATAAAGACAAGCAACATGTTGCTCTGAATAGGCTGGGTATTTGTCGTTTGAGGGTGCTGGGTCTCCAGCATTATAGGAACTGCACCAGTCACTGGAACCCTTTGTTCCCATCGGAGAAGTGGACTGCCCTCACTAACACCAACAGACATTTTCTTTAGAACCTATTATGTGCATCTCTTTGCCCAGAAGTGGGAAACAAAAAAACAAAAAAATGCAACCATGAATAAGCAAGACCTTCAAGGGGCTGAGAATATAGTGGGACAGACTTCCCTCACAACCAATAAAAAAACGTGATTAAATGCTGGAAAAATTATAACCACACTGCCTGGGACCACCAAGGAGGCCATGGTTGTGACTGGTGATGGGGGAAGGCTGCATTTGAGGTGGGCCCTTTAAAGGGTGCGTAGACAGGTAACAACATGGAGATAAAGATCTTCACAACACAGGAAATAGGATAAGCAAAAGGGACAGGGACATGACAATGATGAGGTAATAAAGTAATATCATTGGGGGCAGTGCAGGGAGCGGTGAGCGAAGAGATTGAAACCCACAAACGCTACCTATTTGGAATTCCTTCACTTAGAGGGGCAGGCCTCACTGCACATGTACACGGAGACCAAACTCATCTACCTTTCTCATTTAATACCAGTCCCCATCTCATTCCCATTTACTGCTTGTTTCTCAAGTCTTTGCCTGTAAGTGGCTGTTGAAAGGTTACCTGACAATTTCCATCACTACAAAAATTTCTATTGGATGGTGCTGTCTTAAAGAATATTATTCAAGACAGCTGGTGGTTTTGGACAGGTCTGAAACAAAGCAATTCCATAACCATTGCTTAGGGAAGTTAGAAATCAGAAACATGACAGGTATTTAATGTACCATTATTTTTGCCTTTACCAACAAAACACCTAAACATTCTGAAGGAGGGCATGATTTAGACCATGTTGTTAACATCTTCAGTCTCAAATACTGGGTCGTCGGAAAAGTCATGACGTATTTTTCTGTTTTTCGTTGCAAAAATGTGTCATGGCTTTTCCGACAACCCAATAGTTCCTCATGGTAATCTATTATTTAGTACCTAGCCATCTCTGTGTTGTTGATGTCATTTTTGTGTTCTTTGTTTATTGCACAAACATATATATATGTTATATATATATATATATATATATATATATATATAGTGTTTGTTCCGGCTCACAGGAAAATTTTTTTAAGTTCCCTAAAAGCAAGGATTTGTTCTTTTAACTTTTTATGTCCCTAGTGTCAAGCCCAGTGCTTCGCACATAGCATAACCTCAGAAAACATATGTTGGTTAGTAATGGCGTACCAGGCTCTCTATGACTCAGTCCTTTCCTTTCCAGACTCATCACTCCCACTCCCAGGCCCGCTCTTCACACTTCATTTCTACTGAGCTCCATGCAGCTCCCCCAAATGCTCCAGGTATTAGATGCTCCCAGGCCTTGGCACACTCTACTTCTTCAGGAATCAGCTTACACTCCCTGTTCCTCACCTTGTCTTGCCTCCAGACCCTGCTGGCCTGCAGCCCCTCCAGGAGATCCCACAGGCGCCCTTCTGCAGCGCTCACCACTCCAGGGGCAACTGCCGATCTAGCGGCCTCTGTCCTCCACTAGATGGTGAGCCCTGTGAGGGCTGGAACAATCGCTTATTCGGGGTTGTATCCTAGAACTGAGTGTCATGTTTGGCACACAGAAATCACACAAATATTTATAAAATGAATGAACGGATAACGAGCCATGGAAATGACTGCTTATCAGATAAGTTCAATTGAAGATTTTTAGAAATGATGTGAAGCAATACTACTCATATTCTGGCTTTTTTTTCCTCCCTATCATTTAAAATTCAGACAAATAGCAACAATAAATCTAAAACACATGAAAACACTTATCTCAGAGGTGGACTGGGGTGGGGAGGATGGGGGGGGAGGGGGCTAGGGATGGAGAAAGAGCACAAAGGTGAAACTACAGTTGACCAAGAACAACACAGGTTTAAACTGCGCGGGTCCATGTATATATGCAGATTTTTTTTTTCCCCAATAAATACAGCCAGCCCTTCCTATCTGCAGGCTTTGCATCTACAGATGCAACACACTGCGGATTGAAAACAGTATTTCCACATTCCTAACCGAATTTTTCCAGCCACAGTTTCCCATTCCAGTGGAAAATACTGCTTTCCACCTGTGGTTGGTTGAATCTGCTGATGCGAAAGGCTGACTATAGAGTCAAAAGTTAAACGCAGATTTTCCACTACATGGGGAGCTGTATATTTTTAATCTTTTAATTTAAGTTTGGTGGTGAGCTCATGGTGTTTATTTTACTAATACTTGTATGTTTTAAAACATATATAAGTTACATGTTTTACATATCAAATATTACAGAACATAAAATAATTAAAATTTTTTTATTTTTATTGGTCTTTAGTGACAACTTAATTTTAACTTTATTTTATTTCATCTTTTACTTTTTACAAAATTTTACTTCTTTTGCTGCCTTTCATAAATATTTTAACAACCATTTTTATTCTTTCAAATAGAGAACAAAAGGTGCTACTTTGAAGTGTAATGGCAATATGCTCAATCCTTTTCCCACTTATGAGAAAGTGGATGCCAGTCTCTATGTCAGACTCTTGAGACAGCTTAAAAGATTCTTTTCCACTCCAGCCCAGGTGGTCACAGTGACCCTAAAGACAGCAACACCTATTTCTAAAAGCACAACGCCTAATAGTTCAGCATGGTTACAGGGTGACACTTTCTTCCAAGGAAGCAAAGAAAGATATCGTGGGTGGGCTATGGAGCAGGCTTGCTATTCCCCTCAATTTAGTGACATCTATTGGTGCCTACTATGTGCCTGGCATTGTGATGGGCACTGAGTATGCAGTGAAAAGTAAGATTAAAGGACGCTCTGATCTCCTGGAGCTCACCTTCTCATGTTGGCAAGTAAACAGAAGTGTGACAATGTCAAAGAAACACAGGGAAGGTGAGGGGGTGGATGGTGAATTAGAAAAGGCTTCTAAAAGTGGGGAAAAGGGACATTTCAGGAAGAAGAGATAGCACGTGCAAAGACGTAAGATATCATTATGGTAGTACTAAGTGGTATATTAAGTAGATACATTTCATTTCTAAACTCATTAAAATGAGGAAATTATATAGCATAGAAACAAGAAGAGGGCCTTCAGCAAGCCAGGAATTTTGAGAATTTCATAAATGTACCCACCCGCCTTAACTGAGGGCCCTCAACTGCTAAAACTGGAGATGCACAGGTTAGATTAAGAACGATTTAAAATTTGCTCTCCAAGACTTAACATTTAATTATACTTGACTTTGATCAATATTAAAAATTATTTTACATCCCCTGAGTATTCTACAAACTAAAGAGAAAAAACTGCCTCATAACCACTGGAGAATAAAAGCAAACTAATCCAAAAGTTGGAAATTTTTTAAATAAAGGGATAAGAAACACTCAGGTCATCCGACATTCTCTAGACTTAAACCATCAGTCAGCTTCCTCTGTGAAAAGAGGTGGCTGTGCTAGACTTTCATTGTGGCTTTTCTTGCCCCAAGCCTCTTCCATAAATGTAATCTTTTCAAAGAACTAGAAAACTATTCCTGCCAGCTCTTTGCAATCACATGGTATTACTTCAACAACCGAGTCAGAATAAGGCTTCTTAAATTACTCACCAGGCTGTGGTTGGGTTATCAATTGATAGTCGTGAGTTCCCAGTCTTTCTAATTAATAGAAGACAGCCAATTGCAAGTACTTGATTCTCTTTCAAATGGCTGACTCTTTTCTAGTTTCTTTGGGCTCTCCCATTTCCATTCTGGGTAGCAAGCCCTGCTGGCAGGGATGGTAATTAGGTGTGATTTAAGTGCTGCACAATTTGTACAATGCTATAAAATGCCAATGCAAAATCAAGGGAGTTTGGTCAAGAGGAAAATTTATTTTGGAAAAGAAGAGGGGGAGCAGGTGGCACTAGGCCATCTGCTTCAGAAGGGATAATTAGGATTCCGGTTTTGCTGAGAACATTTTTAGAAAAAGCATTTGCAAGAGTTGCTGAAAAGTAGCATCAATTCTGAGAGGAAGTAAGAAGCGAGAGCAAAGGCTAAGCAGGCCCAAGCCCTCCAGATTAAACCAGTGTCAAGTCAAACTTAAAAATGAAAACTTTCCAGAAAGACCCAGCCAAAAGGAAATGCTGCAAGTAAAAAGTAGCCATCAAAGTGGACAGGGTGACCCCAGCTCTGATGACATATTGTGTTTTTTATCCATGGTATTATCCAATTCCCTTCATCTCCAGGAAGCAGAGCAGTATTAAAAGAGTTATGGACCAAGACATTTTGAAAATGTGAAGGTTTTCTTCCCCCCCCCAATCTCTGGCCTCTGATTACGTGGCCATTTCTTAGTGCCTCTACCCTTATCAAGACAAAGGGTTTAGGCATATAACTTCTCAGGTGTAAATACCTAGGGAGAGCGAGACAAGCTCTTAAAGGTCTCAGGAAAGAAGAAGGGATGGGAGGGAGGGAGGGGAGAGGAGAGAGGGGAGAGAAAAGAAAAAAAAAGTCCAAAGAAGAACACGTTACTGGGCTCTAACTTTTAGAAGGCATTGATTTGTGAAAAAACATCATGAATTTTTAGGTCAATAAAGGTAGGAGATGGTTTCTTTAAAATTACTAATTCCAAGGTATTTGTGCTATGTGATTTTTAACAAATATTGCACACTTAGACTGTTTCAGTTTTAATAGTCTCTGTAATGTGAACTAAATTAGTCAATGTATTACAATATTTGCCAGCATCTATTATAATCACTGTAATTACTTTCATCTGTCTATTAAAGGACAATTTCTACTTCGTGTCATTATCCTTATTCTGAAATAGCACAACACAAATTAGAAATTATATATAGACAAATTAGAGCTCCTTACGAAAATTTGCATGTCTTATGTGAAAACTTCAGTGATAGAGTCCAAGTTTGGTTAGAAGAGCTTAAACTTAACACATAAACTGGCATGAAGTGAAGTGAAAAATAAAGGATAATATTTAGTGGAGGGAAACCTCATGAATTCATACTTCATTAATGTGGACTTTGCCATACCTATCTTTGCTATATCGATAAAAACATAGTTTCCTAGCAATTGTTGTTATAAATTCAATTGTACCAAGAAGCTCCCTCATACTGCCTGTAAGAGTCTTGAGGGTTTTAAAAGTTCGAGCTTAAAAATGTTTTATATAATGCTGTCGATTATACCCTGTCACAAGGTTACAAGAGCCCTGCTTACCCTTTTTTAAAACTGAAAATAATATTAGAACTACTCCCATCTAATAGGTAATGTCTTTTCTCCTTCCCCTTGAAATACTCGTATTAAAAGATTACAAAAAAAGGGTTAATTGAAAGAAAATGTAGTACAATAATATCTTCCTGTACATAATAAACATATAGTCTGCTTTTTTGCATGTTAAGACATATTGCCAAATCTCAGTACTTCTACAGTGTCCTTTTAGGATATCTCCTTTTGGAAAGGGAGTAAATGGGTAAGCCCTCCTTTGCTCCCAACTTGGAATTCTTGGAGTCATTGATTGGCTTGAAATCTGCTTCTATCAAGTGCCTGACCCATTGATCTTTGGATAATTGCTGAAATATTCTGAATCCATTTGAACTGAATCTCATTTCTTCCCAATGCCATCGTATTCCACCCCTCTCCTAAGGAGTCTCCTAGCTCTTCCTCTGATCCACTACCCCCAGAAGTAATCATTGTGTGCACTTCCTCAGAGCACCACAGCACAAAATGGAGTGAATCCGCCTTAACGCACCCTGACTTATGTAACTAAATAATTCCATGTCACAGGGTCATAAAATCTTAACATCAGAAAGATAGCATCCAATTCAAAACTTCCATTTTACAGATAAGGAAAATGAGTTCTAGGGAGGTGAAGTAACTTGCCCACAATCGCAAACCTCTTTCGAAAGCATTGCTAAAAAATGTGGACATTCACTAGGCAAAATGATGGCAATTAGCCTACTAGTTCTTGCTGTATCAGAAAATAATAAAATGGCATTCATTTCTTTTTCTGGTTTAGGTTCAGATGAACTTATATGAGTTTTCTCCTTCATTAATCTATGAACCCATAAGCCTTTATCCTATGAATGGTAAAGTTTTGTTAAGAAGGGAAATTCTCAATGTATTTGCCCACATTTTGGCCCATAGAACAGGAAAAAAAATTTTTGTACTCGTACTCTGGCCCTCTCTCCACTTACTTCCTAGCTCTCTCCACAAGAGAAGGGGTTGCCTCTCTAACTGGTCAGCGCATGATGCTCATTAGACCATGTTTTGCCAGATGGTTGTGTTACTGTGCTTTTAACAGGAATGATACTACTCATTCTTTTTTTTTTACTTCCTGCACCATGAGCAGTAGGGTCAGCTCACTGCTGTTTTAACTCCCAAGCACTCATCAGTTAGAAAACAACAGCCTTATTTGCCCCTGGGGAAATGCCCATCCATTTCCTCTCCTTGCCCACTGAGCAGCCTGGCTTGGGCTGCTGACCTGGCCTTAAGCCAAACAGCATAAGCCCACTTTGGGCTACACACGGGTGACAAATATGCCCCGTGTTAATGTCTGGCTCCTCTTCTCCTGGTGTTAACAGGTATGCTTTGGATTAGCCTGTCCTTGACTCACAATTCAAAGATCCCCTCTTTAAGCTGGGGATGAGGGCAGTGAGAATAAGCAGGGATTCTGAGGGAAGGAAGCAGAAGATGGTATTTCAGCTCAAGTTTAAGACATGAGCCCTGCCCAACTCTGTTCTACCAGAGAAGCCCTGCATGGAGGAGGGGGCAGGGAGGCGGGGAGGACAGCAACTGGTTACAGGGTCCTTGCAGAGTCATAGTACTACTTCTAATACTGGTAATGTGTTTCCCATGCAGTCCTTGTCCTTTGTATGTATTGAATTCCTGGAAGAAACCCTAAAGGGAGGAGGAGTGAGTGCAAGGGTTTAAGACCAATTCCTAGTCCAAGCCTCCTAAACAAGTATCTAATTCCATATCATCACAGAAAAAAAAAAAAAAGATCCAGGTCATCTTCTAGGGACAAACCTAATCCAGCTACTGAAGGAAGGCCATCTACAAGATGCCCCCACCTCAGGATCTCTGCTCATTGTTTCCTAAAGCCATTCAAGGAAGCATGGAGACAAATGCCTGTGTTCCCATTTGGTTCATTTCTGGTCCTTTCCGCCAACAGAAATACTCGAGCAACTTGGTCAATTTACCGGAAGGAAAAATACTTGATCATGCCTGCCTTGGGCAAGACTGCCTCCAGAGGCAGAGAACCACTCCACTTGTGGTGAGGCTACATTGAGAAGTTGACCTAGATGATCCCTAAGGTGTTACCAACAATAACCAATTTTCTAGTTCTATTATCGTTCAATCTATGCCGAATTCAACTGAAATGCACATATGTAAGTAATGACATTTTTCTAGACAGAGAAACACAAACAGAAGTATGCTTGCAAGGTCAAAATATGGAGCCCTTGGAAGCTTGCACCAGTGGAGCAGGGCCACAGTAGCTCCAGATGGTACTGAAAACCTCGCTCTTCAAGGTAAAGAATAGGATTGGTCAGTGTGCTCTTAAGTGCAGTACAACAAAATGGAAAGAGCACCAGACAATAAGGAACCCCAGGTGCTAGTCTTACTGATCTTTTAACTACCTATTACACCTGGAGCCACACAATGTCTCTCAACATTTTACATGTGCCTCATCTATAAAAGGAAGGAGATGAAAACATAATTGCTGGGTCCCTTCCAGCTCTAGGACTTCATGTTGTAAATGAAATGATGCCCCTTCATTAGAGATAATGACAGGATAGTGCCTATGGTTTTTAACCATGAAATATACACCTAAAAGTGACATGATTTATCCCCAATTTTTGAAAGAACCAAACTCAATAAAAAGTTTGTCAGAAGATATTGAAATTCAATCCATTAAAATAATTACTTCCCATATTCCAAATTCAAAATAGATTATTTCAGTCCATTATGAGTGGTTTTGAGAAATCTTACATTAACATCAATTTGGCCCTTTTCCTGAAAAATGCCGGTGGCTCATATTTCTGTTCTGTAAGAGCAATTACCATTCCTCTCAGTGGGAACATGAGCAACAACTTGGGGCCATAACTGACCAAGAAGTCCATTTCCATTTCCAAGAGTACTAAAGACAGAAACCCAGGGGTTAAGCAGAAGCTGTAAAATAGCACAGATGTTGATTGTGTTTTGAAAACTCCAATTTCATTTTCAAGCGCAGAATGTGCCCAGAAGCAAGACCCAACACAGCAACCTACAGCAAATGTCCTTAATTACTTCTGTCCCAGGTTACTTCAAACATTAGCAATCTGGAATCTTGGTCCAGAAAACTGGCCAGAAAATGCTCCAAATCACTTTCTAATCATTTACTTGAGAAGTAGGCAGAAGTTATACCATGATGTGGCTCCCCTAAATAATTATTCAACAGAGTGAGGTTCTAACCTCTGAAATCCTCTAGGACCAGTGGGATTTCAGAGGCAGCAATGAAACTAAAATTTTGTTTCCCTTGAGATCTAAATGACACGACTCTCTGCTTCCCTTGTTTTATACACCAAGATGGAGTGCTTGTTGCCTTCTCAGTTCTGGGACAGTGCAAATATAAAACAATCTGCTTTATTGCCTCCACTATCACAAATATATTTGCCAGACTATGTGTCCCAATTTGCAGCCTAAAAAATTGGATATTCTAGGAATGGACCTACCATAATTTGTCCTTTATGCATCCCTGTGCTCTTTCTTGCTCTCACTCCTTTTATCCAGGCTGGTACCAATCAAGTAGCCTTGACTTTGTTCAAATAAAATTTACAATGCCCAACACCCCCGTTTGGTTTTGGTCAAAAGAGTCCTTCAAATACCAATCAATAACACTCAGGAACTGTAAGAATTTATTTTGTCTCCAGGAGTTAGTCTGGGATGTTTATTGCTGGTATAGAAGCAAACATTTCATGGAGAGTTAAATAAATGTCCTGTCTAGCAATGTCAAACATTGCAGTATGGGGAGAGGGAGTAGAGACTAGGACATGAAGATGCAAGGCGAAAGAAGGGAAAAGTGAACAGGGTGATGCAGTTTATCTTGGACAGAAGAGATTTTTAAAACCCTTTTATGTTTCATAAAACATAATCTTAGGAATAAGATCACCAGTGGGGGAGAAAATCAGCCATAGTCTGCACTGATGTACCGGGCAGAAGCCAAGCAAGAAATTCACCTTGAGGGAACCCAGTGCTCTCCTCAGGCAGATGGGGTGTGCTGGACACCTGCAGGAAGGTGTCTGAGTGATGCCCATTCTGATATCTTCCTACCACTACCTCCTTTTCAGAGGCCAAAGGGCAATTCTGCAACTGCACCTTCCCACCAATACTCTGTGCAAACAGTCCCTCGCCCTAGAAACGCTGGGCCAAATCATTAACAATGTAGCAGAAGCCACTAGACCTGTGCTTCAGAGCATCCCCCCTTCCCAGCAGCCCCCACCAAGCCAACCCATCCCATCCTGCAAGTGCTCAGGGCAGGCAGGAGGTAGTTATTAGAAGGGCAGATGTGCCTCCCCTCCTGACCAACCAAGGCAACATTTTTCACACTGGTAAGCGGCAATAACTAATGGACATTAACAGAAACAAAGAGATGGATTCTCTTCCTGTAATAAACATAGAAATCTGTCTGGGATTCCAAAGTCATAAAGGTCAAATAGACACCACATTCCCTTTATTCACCAAAAAAATCCTTGGCATTGTATAAGAATCATTTGGTGCTTTAACAGAAGACAACTTCAAGGCCCTTTTAAATGTAAGTTAATGTTAACACCAGAACAGGGAGGTATATTCTAGTTTAAGGCATGGATGAAGAGGAACTTACTAGACCTTTTTCGTTTTCATAATCATTCACAAACAGTTTCAGACCTACCCTATCAGTCCCTTGATTACTTTAAAACTTAATACACAGTCCTCTAGGTGTACCAGGTGTACTCACATCTGGTATAACCAACTCCATCTTTAGTTTTAAATCTGACCCCACAATAGCTGTCTTTAGCAGCCCCATCCACCGGGGGTTTTTTTCTTCCTTTTTTTAATATTTTATTTTAAAAATTCCTTATATATAGATACACATTTATAATCAAATACACAAGTATATCAAATCAGCCATGTTGGGTTTTTTGTTTTGTTTTGTAATCTTGCTCCCCTTCTCCCTCATGAATCCGCCCACATCATGGCCTCTGTCTCCAAACAGGACTTTCCTGGTAACAGCCTAAATTGTGTCCTTCAATATTTTACCCTGTGCTCATATAATAATGTACAAATATACACACATATACTTATATGAACATATACATATGGAAGAGATGTGGCATTGTTTGTTTTACAAAAATGGAATTCTATTTTAAACACTCTTCTGCATCTTGCTTTTCTCATTACAACCCACCTCATGGAAATCATTCCAAGTCAGGCAATGGTGTTATAGGTGTATTTTATTTTTTATTAGTTTCAGGTGTACAAAGCAATATAATAGTTAGACATTTACACCCCTTACAAAGCGATAACCTCCCTCCCCCCAAGCTACTACCCCTCTGACATCTTACATAACTGTTACAGTACCATTGACTATCTTCCTTATGCTATACTCTACCTCCCGTGACTCACTCTCTCTCTCTCTCATATATTTATATATATATTTTTGACATACAATATTATTCTATTTCAGCTTCACTTGTAGAGCACATTGGTCAGGAATCTACACAGTCCATGAAGTGATCCCCCTGATAAGTCCAGTGCCCATCTGGCACCTTACATAATCTTTACAACATTGCTGATTATATTCCCCATTCGGTATTTCATATCCCCATGACTATATTGTATCTACTAATTTGCTCTTTCTAATCCCTTCACCTTCTCCCCTATCCAACAGTTTTTTTTTCTATATCTCTGAGTCTATTTCTGTTTTGTTTTTGCTTTTACTTTTTAAATACCTGCACAAGATATCATGATATGGATGACAATACAGTAAGTGAAGAAGCCAATCATCTCTCCCAAAATATTCACTTTGTTTTCTATGTGCAAATCTGGATTAGTCAAAGTTCTCAAAGAAACAGAACCAGTAAGAGTTACATATACATGGAGAGAAAGAGATTTATTATACAGAATTGGCTTATCCCGTTATGGAAGCTAAGAAGTCCCAAGATCTGCAGTTATCAAGTTGGAGGCTCAGAAAAGCCAATGGTGTAGTTCCAGTCTATATCTGAAGGCCTGAGAATCAGAAGAGCCAGTGGTATAAATTCTAGTCCAAAAGCCAGCAGGCTCAAGATCCAAGAACTGATGTGCTAGGTCAAGTCTGAAGGCAGGAAAAGACCAATGTCCCAGTTCAAGGCCATCAGGCAGAAGGAGTTCCCTCTTACTCTCAGGAGGGTAAGCCTTTTTCTTCCACTTAAGTTTTCAACTGATTGGATGAGGCCCACCCACACTGGGGAGAGCAATCTGCTTTACTCAGTCTACTGACTCAAGTGTTACTCTCATTCCAAAACATTTTCACAAATCCAGAATAATGTTTAAACAAATATCTGGGCACCCCATGGCCCAGTCAAATAACATTAACCATCACAATTTCTACATACTAGTGGGTTGTTTTTGGTTGTTGTTATTTTGGGGAGTTTTTTATTGGTTTGTTTTTGGGGATTTTTTTTTTAATAGAATAAAGTCCCAGTACCAGGATTACTGAACCAAGAGGAATGTATAGTATTAATTTTAATGGCTTTCACAGTTTGCTTTTCACAAAGACTATAAAAATTTACATTTTGCCAGTATTGCTTTTTTTTTTTTTTAAGCTGAGCCATCCTGCCACCTGTTGGCAGCTCAGTGGCTGCTCAGCTCGGGCCAGGAATTGAACCGCTGTTGTTCAGAGCTCAAACGCTTGAGCGAGCTCTTAACCAACTGAGCCACTCAGCTGGCCCGGTGCCAGTATTGTTTAAGAGGACTCTTCTCCATATCCCCACCTAACAATGCATGTTATTGCTCTTTTAAATTTTGGCCATTTTATATCTCACTGTTATTTAAAACTGAATTCTTTGAATACCAGTAACTTTTAATATCGTCTCATAGTTTTGGCCATTTTGAATTGTTCTTATGTCAACAGTCTGCATATGGTTTGTCCATTGTTCTACTGAGTAGCTTGTCCCATCTTGACAATTTGAAAAATTATTTGTACATTATTAGATCCTGTTTCTTCATTGATTTTTTTTTAAGATTTTTTTAATTGGGGAATTGGGGGGATGGGAACAGCGCTGGGGAATTGGGGGAAGGGGAACAGATAAGTTGCTGTCGTTTTGTTCTTCAGTCAAGTTTTGGAGGACGTTGCTTCACTGGCCCAAGTTGATACCATCATTGCGTCTTCCCGGATGAGGCAGATCAGTCGCCGACTTCTAAACAGCCGCTCACTACGGCTGCTGGCTGCTCACGCTGGCTGCTGGCTACACACAGTAGCCCATGGCAACCCATTGCCACAGGGGCTGCAGCCTACACTGTCGTCGGCAACTAACGGCAACCAACCTCCAGGTTGAGCTGTTGTTCAGCATCTTAGCTGTGGAGGGCAGTGTCACTGGCCTTCATATGTGGGATCCGAACCGGGGCCCTCTGGCGTCCCAAGCCAGTTCTTAACCATCGTGCCACTTGGCCAATCCTTAAAATGAATCTTACTAGATCACATTGTCGTATTTTAAAACATCACTAGATTATAGTTGCGATTTATTTTATTATTTTGCACCAATCTTCATAAGTTGGATTGGTTCTCAATTTTAAATTTCCAATTATACCTCATTTATTAGAGTTGAATATTAAAATTAGGTTGGTTCCACTAAATGAATTCAACTCTTTTTTTGTATTATGGCCTAGAACAGTTTAAATAACATGGCAATCTTTCTTTAAATATTTGGTAAATCTCAGTCACAAGCCCATTTAGTCTTGGGGCCTGATTTCACTTGAAACTCTTTCATCAAGTCTTGCCCTCTTCTCCACTCTTTACACTGTTGGCCACAGGACTGCAAACTTCTTCATCTTTCAGAATCTACAGACAGAAAAAGCATGGTTCCTTTTGCTCTATTCTGTTTCCTTTCCATTTCGTCTTTTTCTGCCTTAGTTCATTTGCTCTTTGTTTTGAGTCTTTTTCAAGTATTTGCTAAGACAGTGAATGTGAGCGAAATATTTATTATGTATCTTCAAATCACATTTTTTTTCTTGCCTTTACAGGTGAGTGATGTCTTGGCTGGGAATAGGGTTCTTGTGTGGTATATTTTCTATACGTTATGTTCCAATCTCCTCTAGTTTCCAGATGAGAAGTCTGATGCCAATCTTACTCTTATTCCCTTGTAAATAGCTTGTTTTTCCTGTCGAAAACTTAAAAGATTTTCTCTTTATTTTTATAGTTCAGAATTATTTTTTACCAGAATATGTTGGGTTTCACTTTTCACATTAATCTGACCTGGAATTTGGCTCATCCCTTCAACATAGTAAAGGTTTTCCAGAAAATTTTCTTCTATTATATGTTTAATTATTACCACATCTTCAGCTGTTGCTTTTCTTTCCTTCTGTAAATCCCATTACTCGCATGTTGGGTCTCCTGGGTCTATCCTCCCATCCTCCCTTTCATGTTCCCTTATGATTTTCATCTCCTTGTGATTTTGTTCCGTGCTTTGATTTTTCCAAGGCACCAATGTGGGTCTCAATAGTGACCATTAACTCATTCAGTTACATCTACTGAATTGATGGACGAGGACTTTTTTTTCCCATTAGAAATTGTTTTTTGATTGCATTTTAACCTCTTTAGGTTCTCTTATTACATTTATGCCTATTTCCTCCAGTAGCACTACTCTGCTGAGATTGTGTTCTGTTAGTTCTCACTCGTCTTTCTCTCTTTGGCTGCAGGGGTCTCCCACCTGCGAGTTCTTTATCTCTGTTGGCTCAGTGGGGTCAGGTCAGGTTGGTGATATATAGGAAGAGGTCTCTTCTTTCTGACAGTACAAAAGTAGGTCCTGCTGAGGCTGCAGGAGGAAAGTGCCCAGCACCCCGTCAGCATCAGAAGAGAGAGGTCCTCGGCCCACTCCTTTGGCTTTTCTTGGACTCTTAGGCACCAGAGGGGATGAGAAGCATCCAAGAATGATGTCATCCTTCTTCCTTGTGGTACCAAGATTTTACTGGGCCAAGCCCTTTGCAGGGCCAACCATTCTCTAGTGTCTACAGAATGCTGATGGTTTTCCTAGAACTCTTGCCGAACATGTGTCTACTCCTGACATAAGTTTCCTGTCGGAGTTCTCCCTGTCCACACAGCCTCCAGCCCCACATGAACCCAGTGCTCTTTGACTCCAGCCGCTACTTAGTACCAGACAGAGACACAGGTAAATTGGTATTGGGAGTACGATGAAATTAACCTACTCGCAGGTTAATAAAACACAAAAACCTAAAAAAATACACCCTATGTCTCTCCTCCTCGCTTCGGCCTAGTTCCAATGAGGAAATCACATGAGTGCCTGCTACACAGGCCTGCTGAAGAAAAAAAGGAACAATCCAATTTCAGAAGCACTTTAAATGATATCTTTCTTCATTTCTGCAAGGCCTGCCCTGATTCTGCGGAGGCCCACAGCATGTAGGTCAGTTCTTAGGTTTGCCACTGTGTTCATTAAAGACAGGAAACTGGGCCAAGAGGTAGATCCGAAGGAGAGGAGATGCTTCCTCTCCCCTCCCTTCTAGGTCCCACTGGTCTTCATTTAATTCAGCTGCAACGTCAAGAAAACTAAATATTACAAAGCAATAATCCTGCGTGAGCACCGAGTTAGGAAATGAGGAAAAATAACACTGGCTCATGCCCTAATAAAACGAAGCTATTGAAAAGACAGGATTTACGGCCAAACGCCCCTCGGAGGAGCCTAATGACCATCCGGTTTCTCTGTTCCTTTTTACCAGTGATTGAAGTATGTTTGTGCAGCCTGAAGCTGCTCCTGAATCTCAGCAAAACTCACTTCAAATCAAGCACTTGAGAAAATCACAGGCTCCAGAGGTTTTGTGAAGTGCTGGGTAGCCTGCAAGACGTAAGCATTAATGAGCCAATGCCGGTCACGTGTCCGTCTGGACCCCGAGAGATGCTGTGCTGGGGGGAGAAAGTTCTGGACTAGGAAGCTGCCCAGGTTTCCTCACCTGAAGTAGAGGCCAAAATATGTGCCTCATAGGGCTGTCCAGTAAGTAGAGGCAAGCATGCAGAAGCAAGGCGATGGAGCGGTTATCATTATCATCCTCACCCAAAGGCTTTTATGGCTTCACTTTCCAGGCCCATGCTTCTGCTCCCCGCAAGCCTGACAAGTTTCAGAAAAATGTGTTTCTTCACACCTCCATCTATTTTTGTAGTCCCCATTAGCAACAAGAGGCATCAGAGTGATTAAGCCAGTGTTACTATTAACAGTCTCTCAATGATTTATGACAGTGCAAACAGAAGAAGCATCTTATGGGTATAGTTAACTGGATACATTAACTGTTCAAGAAAAGATATTATTTCTAAGTAATAAACATAAATCAATCCTGACTCTTACAGACAAGAATAAAAGACCTTCACTAGTTCAAATGTTTAGGAAAGCAGAGGTTTTTTGTTTCAATCGTCGTCTCTGTTTTGTTTGTTCATTTGCATGGTGTTTTCTAAAAGGGGCCTTCTCTCTAGTTTCTTTGGCAGAGAAATACTATATTTCTTCACTTAGTGTGCTCAGCATTTCTGGCTTGTGTCAGTTCTGATTTACTGCCCTCCCACTAATAACAGAAGAAGTCTGATCTCCAAAGGGCAAAGAGTAGTCAAGAAATTCCGAATCATCACTAATCTCATAAACTGGCAACCAAAGGTTGTGCTTCAGAGATCAGCTTCATTCCAGAACCAGAGACACTTGGGTTTGAACTGTATTCCTCACCTGAACTAGTTACTCAAATCATTTCTTCAGCCTCTTTTAACCTCACTTTCCTGGACTTTGGAACAGAGGATATTCTATAACTCATCAATGAGGATTACTGTTAAACAAAATAATTATTAAAAAGTCCCTCTCCTACTGTCTGGCAAGTAGTCAGTAATTCAATATTACTTTCTGTTAATAAAACACCATTTACATCTACACTAAAAGGCCTACCTTTTCTTGAAAGAAAATAAAACGCTAATGTAACCAAAGCTGGTATTATAAATTTGGAGGATGTTAAGTCAGATGGATGACTCCCACATCTGGCTGCTCATTAGAATTTTCTAATGAATTTAAAATGCAGCTGCCTCAGCCCCAATGCATCAGAACCTCTTGGAGGAGGGGTCATGGCAAGAGGCTGTATCTATTGAAAGTGTCCCAGATAACCTTGATGAGCAGTTGTACATGGGAACCACCAGTTTAAATAATCAGAGCCCAAGAAAAGTTAGTCCCACGATAGCAAAAGCAAAAGCAAAAATAAAATCATTTCAAATTGTGTCTCCAAGTTCCCTTTAAAAAAACTATTTTAGAGAATGCCTTGGCTGTGTATATAAATGAGATAAAATAAATATAAATATGTAATGGAACAATGTTCACAGGAGGAAAACACCCATGGAAGCCAGAAAAGTTACACATTGCCATAAATGAACTTCATAAAACACAGATACATCGTGTGATGGAAAAATGAATCAAACCATTCTTAGTTTTTTTGGTTATAATTGGTTAAAATTCAGTAAAGAGTCCTGAGGGCTATTGCCAATAGTCTCCTAATGACGTGGCCCAGAAACGCCTCCATCAAGTCTTGTAACATCTCAAGGGAGGGTAGTGTATATGGGAGGTGTGTACAGGTCCAAGCTGCCTTCATACTTCTCTCTCAAGGCTGGTCCTCTCCTGCACATGCTGCCCATCAGTGGCCCAAGGCAAAAGCCTGGGAACACTCTTGACTCCTCTTTTGCCCTCACCTGTCTCACCTAAACACTGACCAACGTATCCTGTCTTTTCCACCTTCTAGCCATTTTTCTACTGTCTCCCTCCACATGACTACTGCTGGCCTATGCAAGCCTTTCATTTCCCATCCCAGCTATTCCACTGCCCTTGTCAGACAGGGCTCCCCTCAGGGTCAGGGCCCTAACAAGGAAAAACACAGCATCTCATGGACACTGAGAGTGGACAAGGCATAGATGGGACAGGCAGGTAGGAAGATCTTTGGACCTGATTTGAGGTCCCACAAATAGATCTATAAAATACATGCTGGTCTGGGGTGTCTTGTATTTTTTTATTGGACAAGTCATGAGAAGGATTAAGGCCTCTGGTCAGAGACCCCAAAAATTCTTATCTCCAGAATAGGGAAACTGTATTATAAGTTAGTATAATACAACAGGCAAGATCTGGGTGAGAACAAGTATGGGTTCAAACCCCATTGTACTGTGCCACCTGAGACAAATGATTTAATCTCTCTGTACTTCGGTTTCTCT
>NW_017731930.1:954719-985884 GCF_001890085.2 Hipposideros armiger | reverse complement strand
ACTGTTACTCCTATTTGACACAGAGGGAACTGGGGCTTGGTGTGGTGCAGTTGCTTGAACAACGACTCCCAATTGGCAGAGCTGGGATTCAGTAGTCTCTCTGCCTCCAAAGCCCAGAACAGAGCCACTACAATATGTCTTCTGCAAAACCTTTGAGGAGGCTTCTGGTTCTTTTTCTGCCTTGAGCAGTGGGAAGAACTGGTCCTAAAGGGCTACTCTCCTGAAGTAAAAAGCATTCACTCCACTTTTCTTCAGATGTTCGTCCTGGTGGAGGAGAAAGTCAGGGAGGGGTATTGTCCAGTGACAGTTGCATTTGCTGCTACACCCACCCAACCACCACAACCTCCAACGCCATCCTTGCAGATTTACATACGAGTCCTTCCTAGGTTTCCGTAGTGTAGTCGTTACCGCGTTCGCCTGACAAACGAGTCCTTCCTCTCACATTTTGGTGATTCTTGACCTGGATCCCTAAACATCTAGGGGGCAGAGTAAGACATGGTGGCTGTTCCAACAATACCTGACCATCTCCCCCCCGTAGACACCCTCTATGGCAGGCAAGATTGCTGCTTGAGAGAGCAGGTGGGAAAGAGGCATGGGACCTCATCTGCCCCATTGCAATCTCCATGTGATGCTTTATGTAAATATCTCCTGATTTTCAAGTGATGAGGAGGGAAAGAGATGGCACAAAGCCAGCCAGGTCTTCACAAGCCCTGGAAAAGACAATTCAGCCCCAGGCTACATAGATTATCCCTGAGACCAGCAGAGGGTGGAGAGGCACCAGGGATGTGCCTGTGGAGAAGGGGCATGGGGACACAAGCCCAGTCCTTAGACAGTGCAGGACCAGGCCCCCAGTGTGCATGCGCCTAGCCCAGGTTGCAGGCACGGAGGATAAGTGCTTTGAGGTCAGAACAAAAAGGTTTTCTTTTTCTGTTTTTCTTAACGAGTGACTCCCAGAGGCAGGTCACCATGTCGCCATTCACCCAGTCTGAGCTGAGAGGACAAGTGCTTAGGATCCCAACTGAACGTGCTCCATACACTTAGTACCTAATGTGGCACTCAGTGCAGACAGATGCTTAGAAATTACTTCTAAATGAGCCTTTTACAGATGACCTCTCTTCTCTCTCTGCAAGCCCATGTTGCAATAAAGAAGATGGTGATGATGGTCACACGCAGTAACCTTGTTATAGCCCTATTTATTCTATAATGAGGCCCCATCCTGGATCCTGTCCAAAGGGATTTGGTCATTAAAATATCTAAAAGATGCATTATAAGGTGGTTTTACCAAAAAGAAAATTGAGATACATCATTTAAAAAAAAAATTAAATGCGTTGCTGTACCTCCATTCCTCAGGAGTTGGGGGACAGTGGGGTGGGGAGAGGGGGAGGCAGATCAAGCTTTGTAAACTTCTAGATGGTTTAACTCTGTGTAGAAGAGGGACAAGAGAGAATCCTATTTCCCAAAATCACGTAAGCAGCCTCCTAGAGCTACGCCAAGTCTCCAAAACATCCAGCCGTGAGAAAGAGGTTGGGACTGGACACATGTCGCACATCCCTTTATTCTTTCAGTATGAACTAATTGCTTTAATGACCTGGTATTTTGCTGTGTGCACAAAAGGGATACAACAGTGACCAGGACCGGCATGGACTTGCCCTTAGAGAGCTCCCAGTCCGGAAAGGGAGGCAGATAAGCAGCACTCGCACCATGATATGAGTAGGGGATGACAGGAACATCTCAGTCACCATGTCCGACTCCTCTTGGCCTCATCTCACATCCTCTGAGCCCATCTTTACCCCGGCAGTTTTCCACAGCTACACCCTCACAGCTACTCAACCTGTCTCTTCCTTTCTGTTCTGCAGATTCTCTGCAGCTGCTGTATGGGCTGCCAGCAGGATCCACTGAGCACTCACACAGGTGTAATCAGGAAGAACAGGAGAGTTTACACCCCAGGAGACGTTGACAATGGAAATTAGGAGCCAGTGCTTTCCTCTTTGGCCTTTTGGGCAGACAATTGTGAGGTAGAGTCTATATGGCTTATTATAGACTTAAATCTTATTAAGACATATTATAGGTTAAATTGTGTCCTTCAAATGGGTGTTGGAGTCCTAATCCCTAGCACCTGTGAATGTGACCTTATTTTGAAACAGTCTCTGCCGATGATCACATTAAGGTGAAGTCATTAGGGAAGGCCCTAAATCAACGGGGCTGGTGTCCTCACAAAATAAGGAAATCTGGTCACAGAGACAGACATACACACACACAGAGAACAGTGTATGGACATGAAGGCAGAGATTGGGGTGATGCTTCTCTAAGCCAAGGGACACCAAAGATTGCCAGCAAAGCACTAAAAGCTGAGAGAGAGGCCTAAAACACATTCTTGCTCACAGCCGTCAGAAAGAACCAACCCTGCCAACACCTTGATCGCAGACTTCCAGCCTCCAGAACTGTGACAATAAATCTCTGTTGTTTAAGCCCCCTAGCCTGGTACTTTGTTATGACAGCTCTGGGAAATGAATACACAGCACCTCCAAATATCCCAGTGAGATGCTTCCTCGGTTTCCCATGGTGAGGACCAGCTTGAGAACCCACCCTTGCATTGGCTTCACCTCAATCCCTGTTTCAGTTTCCTTGCAACCTCCTCATAGTCCCTTGGATCCAACATTAAGTCCCCAAATAAAGCCCCTGCACCCATCGCTTATCTCACACTCTGCTTTCTAATGGGAAAATCCTGACTAAGACACACACACACACACCCCCCCCACTTGGAAGAGTCAGCCATCCGTCTAGGTCCCTGAATGGAAAGGAGTGACTTTGGACTGTTACGTGAGTGAGAAATAAACTAATACAGTATTCCTCCAGTATTAATGCAGGGGATTTATCTGTTAGTTAAAGAAGCTTAGCCCAGCCTGAGCTGAACAGGGTACACCGCCTAAGGGCCTGGGAATGCTTTGGGCACAGACAGACACACCCCTTTAGCACAGGGATGTCACCAAGACCCGTGTCACCTGTTCAGGAAAAATGACAATGTGCTGGGGCACAATTTCTCCAGTAAGTCTCCATGGTGCTCGCTTCCCTGTGTGCCCAATGCAGCCTCTCTTCACTGCCACTGCTGGATGGAGCAGAGGGGTAGAATTGTTCTTTTAAGGCTCACTTTTTCGCTTCCTGGAAACTCCAACCACCTGTCCCTCACTTCCTTACCCACCCACCCCCATCCATTCCTCCCAGAAGAGGGGCTAGTGGGTTAGTTGGGTATATTTGCATAACTGCTCTAGCTACTTTCTTAAGAGAGTTATTCCTGAAGAAATAAAAGAAACTCCTATATATGCTAAATAGTTGCTATTGTGTACTATGTATTATGTTACCATAACTCTTATGTTTATACCTTGACTGCTGGACTAGACTGTAAACTCCCTGGTGTCAGCAAAAAACCTCATTATGAGGTGGCTCCAGGAGTGCATAGCTGAAGGAACCTTCCTTGCTTTGTACCAAGTAGGAATTGAATAAATATTTAAGAATTTATTCTTCTCACATTGACATCTAATATTCCCTAACCTTCTGCTTTTTTTCAAGTATAATCCTAAGGATGACAGTCAAAGAGCAAAATTCAGCAGTTCTCTAAGATGTTTTATTTTTACATACAAGTACTGTTTTTAATGCTGCAGTTTGAGATGAGCATGGGAGAGGGAGAACTAGGCAAGCTCTTCTGCCCTGGCCTTGGCTCTGACCATGGGCACGAGTGGCATGTGGCTCTCACCTCCCCAGCCTGCCCTGCATACACCTTATAATCAAACAGCATCCATCTACCTGGCACTCAAGGTCTTGGGAAAGGAGCCGGAAAAAAACAAAGACAATCTCTTTCTACAAAGCTTCCCCCTGCAGAAGGGCTGTGATAGCACTCCTATTTTCAGCATGGAATAAACACATCAGGTACTAGGTGGAGAGGGCGGGGGTGGGGCTGGAACGGACCCAAAGTTCTACACACACGCTCACTCTGCTTCCCTGCTACAGGCACCCTCCCAAATGTGCTTGCTGCAAGTTGCACTTAAAAATCATAGAATGTGTGAGAGAAGCTTGCAGCACAGAATGCTAAACACTACAAACTAACTCCATGGGCAATTATTTGTTTGGGATTGGTTTGTGCCTGCAAATGTTAGGGCCAGGTTTGAATGGCACCAGCATGCCGGGCTGGGAGACAGGTTAAGGCCAGCCAGCCTTCCCTTTCACTGCTAGGGCATGGTGAGTGCTGCCTGCGCTCAGCAGAGATGAGCCTCCAGGGGAAATGGGTCTGCCCTAGTTTCCAACATCCTAGAAAGCTCCAAAGTCTCCCCAGTGACACTGGGAAAGCAAATTAGGCAGAGAAAGTGGTGATTCAGTGGCTGGTAACTGTGTACAGGAAACTGGACCAGAGCCTAGTTCACGGTAACTCAACTACAATAAATGAATCACAGTTATAACCTATGTGCACCTTGTATTTTCTGGGCCTTTCCCGGTTTACCTGTGGAGACGCTCACTGCCATGTGAGCTGCACAGGAGCTACCCTGCCAGGGGCTGTCTCTTTTGGATCCACATGGCAGAGGTGTTTTTCAGTTGATCTCACATGTGTCTCAGTTTTAATCACTTTGGGGAAATACCACACATCCTCTTGCCAATAAAAAATAAATTGTTATCCCCAGAAGCAATCCAGAAAGTATCAATTAGGGCGTTAACACACTAACCCTTGAAGAATGCTCTCAGACTCTCAGGTGCAGTAAAATTGATCCGATGGCATGATGTGAGCACCTGATCAATTTATTTCCCTGACAAAGAAATCGATATGCCAATTTAAAATGGCATTAGGTGAATCTTACTGGTTCTGCAGAAATCTTTATACGTTTAATAACACGGTTTTCTCTCTCAAAACTGTCACTGTGAGACTTCTTTCTCTGCAAATCAGACATTTCGACATGCAGGCCCGACTGTGGTGTGCAGTGATAGAGGACAGAGAAGAGGAAGTCATCCCTGTCTCAGGAGGCAGACACAGGATGCAAAAAGGCCTTTATTCTTCCAAGGGTGCAATGATCTCAGACAATGCTCTGAAAGCTCTGGGAAGCTAAAGGCAGAATGAGCATCCACTGTCAAGCCTGGGATCAAAGAGAAAACATGTGGCTTCTTGTCCCTGTCCCCTCTTTGCTCAACACTCTGAACCCCTGAGGTCTTCCAAACTAAAAGGCCACAGCTCGCTCTCAGTCAGGTTGGTGGCTGAATGACAGGTGCTTCTGGGAGGTGGCAGGCAGGGACTGAGAAGAACAGAGCACCTGCCTGAGGGCCAGAGGCTGTGCTAGGCCAGGCAGAAATAGACCGCACAAGAGTCCTTCCAAGAGCACACTCGGTTTGAAGAAAAAATAAACAGGTGAACTGAGGTCTCAGTACTCAAAAAAACAAACAAACAAACAAACAAACAAAAAAGCCAACGGATCATGCAGTAAGGAATCAGTCCCATGGAAATTGCTTGGGAGGAAAACGCTAAGAGTGTTATCAGAGACTGTCATCAGCTGGGAACTAACATGCCTCAAGTCAGGAGGCACCTGCTCCAGGCAGGACAGCAGCTGACTCCAGTGACGTTAGCAGGTTTTTTTGCATCTGTGCTTGTAATAAAAGGAAACTCAAAGAAAGCCTATGCAATCAAAGCCTGGAAACTCAAGAGTATCTTTCTGATGTCTGTTCAGAGATTACTATTCCCCAAAGGGGCAGCTGTGCCAACAGAGAAGCACACTGATGTGTGTCATCCTGATGTGGGCTTGCTATGGACACCTTGTAGGATGCAGGACATGGGGCTCCAGGATAGGAATTCAGGCCTTTCCTAGCCTGAGCTCAGGCCAGGGTCTAAGCAGGAGGTGACTTAAATGGGGCTGTCTTAAAGGGAAGAGAGGACTCAGAGTTATTGGGGCAAATTCAAGCCCAGAAGAAGGAGGGTGTCAGGGATGGCTATGGAGGAACAGGGCAACGGTTTGAAAGGACGACAGTCTACAATTGTCAATTACCTACCTTGCCCTGGAAATTTAAAAACTCACCCTCCCTCTCTGCCCCATCCTCTGCTAAACTAAGTTCCTAGTCCAGCTGCCCAGACACTGCCAGGCAAGCCAGTGCCGCTGCTCCTCGGACACGGGCTGACCCAGACAGTGAGCACTGGTCCATGTTTAGCAACAGCTCTTTGGGGAGCAAAAATGTAGGCACATGTTTATGTCCATACATTGACCATAAATCTTATGGATCTAAATGGTGCATAATATACAAGTGACAACTAATAATAACATTTACCACACTCTCTATGGTAAATGTCATATAACTAATTGATTCTTATAGAATACTTTCATTGATTTTTGCCGAAGTCTTCTAAGTGATGGAGTAACTATTTGAGGACCATCACCCCACAGGGACAACATTCAGACAAAGGAGCAGACAGGCAGACATTTCAGAGTCACAAGAAATTGATTGGCCAAGAATCATTTTGAATACAAAATGGTATTCCAAAGTGGCTCCTACCTCAGTAGCACTGCTCCTGCACAGATCTGTGTGTAACACACACACACACACACACACACACACACACACACACACACACACAGCAGCAAATTCCTTAGCCATGAGGTTAAACATGGAGTCACATTATGATGCAGCAGTTCCACTCCTAGGTGTATCCTCAAGAGAAATGAAAACATGGCCACACCAAACCTTGTAGATCAATGCTCACAGCAGCATTATTCATAATAGCCAAAAGGTGGAAACAATCCAAATGTCCAACAACTGACAAGTGAATAAACCAAATGTGGCGTATTCATACAATAGAATGTTATTTGGTAATAAAATGAAATGAAGTTCTGATACATGCTACAACATGGATGTCCTTGAAAACATTGTACTAAGTGAAAGAGCCAGACACAAAAGACCACATATTGCATGATTCCATTTATATGAAATGTGCAGAATAGGCAAAATTATACAGACAGAAAGTAGATGAGTGGTTTCCTAGGGCTGCATAAGTTAGAGGGGAGATGAACAGGTCTGAGTTTTCTTTTTGGGGAGACGAAAGTGTTCAAAAACTGATGGTGGTGATGGATGGTTACACAACTGTGAACATACTAAAAATCACTGAATTGTAACTTTAAAATGGTAGTATGTGAAGTATATGTGAATAAAGCTATTAAAAAAAATCCTGAGCCATGGACAAACCTTGTGTGTTATTTTAATCCTATGAATGTACTCCACTGCTAATGGTTTGGAGGAGAGTGTTACAGAAGGTCTTGGCCTCATTTTCTGATTGGATTCCCACATCTACCATGTGAGGCTGGCAGAGCAGAGAGCATTATGCTTATTTACAGAAGACTGGGTCCAATCTGTTAGGTGACTTGCTTAGGGTCGGTCACACAGCCAGCTTGGGAGTAAAAGATAGGGAACAGGAAAATCTGCCTCCTGGGGATTAGTATGTTCTCCTCCTCCTCATGCTGACACAGCTCAACTGAGCGCAAACTAAAGAGAAGCTAATGCCATACGAGTGGGTCCCACAGCAAGGGAGGAGTGGGAGCCCCTGGCTGGGACTCCGCATGGAGCTGAGGGACCGGAGGGCTGAGGGGATGGCTCGTAGGCTGAGGCCGGAGGAGTTAAGTGAGATCACCCTCCCCCCACATTGTTAGGGTCACCTTGTTCATCTATTTATCCACTCAGTGAACACTTTCTGGGCATCTGTGCTGAGCAAGACACTGAGCTAAGGCCTGGAGATTCAGTGGAGAAAAACTCTGTGCCACCATGGAGATTTCAGGGTAGGGAAGCACGGACATTAAACAGATAATCTTATGAGCTGGTAATTATAATGGTGAAAAGGGCTCCTAGGGAGAAATTTAAAAAAAAAAAAAAAAAGCCAAGAAAGCATGTAATGGGACCTGGACTGCTCTGAATTAAAGACAAATCGGGAAGAGAAAATCTATTATTTTGCCAGATTCTGTCTTACCAGTTCCAAGTATGTGTTTGCTTTGCAAAGTCAAATCAGATCATCTGTTTGTGGTTTTTTTGGTTAGCATATGATATTTATTCCTCTACTCTCTGGTTTTCACAGAAGACGAGACTTCTACAAATACTTCCACCCTCTCAGGAAGTCCTCCAGAGAGGGGTTTATCTGATTAGTGAAAGTGGTGAGAAGCAAACACGTCTGAGCCCGTGTACCAGGGACGGGTTTGTGCACTGCACAGAGTCCTGGGCTCGCTGCTCACCTCTCGCTCTCCTGGGCCCTGGGTTCTGGTGCCCCAGGCTCTCCTTGGGTACCCAGCCTCATTTTGTTAAGCACAACCAGAGAGAGCCTGCCTGTGTTGCCAAGCTTGACCTGTGCTCTCAGAGGTCCAGCGTCTCCATCCAGCACTGGGTGAACGTTCTGATTATCTATTGATGAGTAATAAACTACTCCTAAGCTAGTGGTTAAAACAATAGCCATTATATAATATATCATGATTTTGTAGATCAGGAATTTGGGCAATTCTGCTCCACATGGCACTGACCAGGGGTGCTCCATTGTATTCAGCTGGCGGCTGGGCTGGGTTGGGGGTTGGTCCCAGACAGCCTCATTCACTGCCTGGCACCAAAGTGGGGATGGCTGGAAGCTGGGTTCAGCTGGGCGCTTCCCCTCCATGGAGCTCAGGGCCTCACTATTGTCTCTAGCAGGGTGGTTGGACATCTCACACGCCACTAAGGGCTCTAGAGTGGATGTCCCAAAAGACCAGAAGAATAGCTGGGAAGCTGCCATAGTGTCACTTCTGCCCATATTTTATTGGTCAAAGATCCAACCCAGATTCAAGAATAGGGGTCAGAGTATGAAGAAAGCAAACAAACAACAACAACAAAAGAATAGGAGTCATAAATCCTGCTCGCAAGAGAGGAGGGTCTAAGGATTTGTAGCCATCTTTATTGATCACGATGGGGAGGTCTGATTTTAAGGTGGGGGAAGGGGCAAAAAACCCCATTTTGACCTCAAGCCTACATAGTTTACTGGGGAGCCCTTACTTTGGGACATAAATGTGACATGTGGACCCCTTCTTCGTGTTTATATTCCGTAAGCCAGAACCAGGGAGGGTAGAAGAGATGATTGCCTCCCTAGACCTAAGAGAGCCTGGAATTAGTGAAACCAAGGGTCCTAGGGAACCAGGCTAAGAGGGTGAGAAACCTAGAGAACACTTCATTTTCTTTTCAACTCTTTTCTGTTGCCTGATGAAACTCAGAGTTAGTGTGCTCAGCAATTGCTATTCTGTGAGCTGTGGGCTAGGCCAGATCTCGGAGAGAGAAACTCCAAAGGATGCTTTTGGAGCCCTTCCCAGGCCCTTGCATCTGAATTGGGCCTCGTGGGACCTGGAGGTGTGATTCCTGAGCTCCAACAGCTGCGGCCTCGTGTATTGCTTGGCAGTTTGCGCCACCTCTTCTGAAGCAAACAACCAAGAGGCAGGCCTGGTGTGCAACCCTTGGGACGCTGCACCACCCGAATCACAGATGGCTTGTGGGCAGCACAGCCCAGCACTGGTGCATGTGGAGCTGAACCTGAGAGGCACATGAGTGTTTAATCAGCCTTGTGCCCCATGTACCTGGGCACGGACATGCCCAGTTACAGCAAGGATAAGTAGTGGAGGTCTAGGGCATCTTGTTCCCCATCCCAACCCAAATGAATGATGCCCTCGGTGACAATAACGGTAACAGCACCCAGTGCTCTAAATGCTAATATGTACCAATTCATTTTATCCTCAAAACAACCTATGAAGCAGGGACTAGTATTAACCCCATCTTACAGGTAAGTAATCTGAGGCACATGGCAATCGAGTAACTTGCCTGAGGTCACCCAGTGAGTAAGTGGTGGAGGGGAATGTGACATCCAGAGGCCGTGCCCTTAACAGGCTGGCTTTAGCCTGGTTAACCTCAATAACATGGCTGTGGAGACTGCAGCCATCAAATCGGGTAAGCGGAGAGGACCTTGGCTTCTGGTTTCTCAGCCTCCCTGGTATAGCGGTTTCTCAGGGTTGCCATAACAAATACCACAAACTGGGTGGCTTAACTCTTTCACTGCGTTAATTGATTTCAAGGTGTGTTTTTTTTCAAAATGTGTCAGAAATCCACAAAAAAACAAAAAGTTGATATTTTGACTATTTTATACACTTAATAGTAACAATTTGAGCTGCTTTGTATATAAATGACATTATTTTTGAGTATAAAAATTTCCTATTGTTATTCATTCTTGAAAAACACAAAAATATAGGAAAGTGTGTATTTGCTTTCCTAAACTTCCTTTCTGGAAGTTTCCATCTGCAGTCAGCAGATGAAAATATTCATTCGGATATACCCGACCATAGTGGCAAAAGGGTTAAGATAATAGGAATGTATTCTCTCACAGTTCCGGAGGCTGAAAGTTCTGGAGACACAATCTTGGTTTCTTGGCTTGTAGCCACTGCAGTCTCTGTCTCTGCCTTCATAAGGCCTTCTCCCCTGTGCTGTGTCCTCTGTGCATGTGTCTCTTCCTCTTCTCATAAGGAAACCAGTCATGGCATTTAAGGGCCCACTTTATTCCAGAATGACCTCATCTTAACTAATTATATCTGTTAGATGCTATTCTATATTTCCACCCTGAGGTTCGGTGTGGTCATGAGTTTTAGAGGGACACAAACCAGGATATCTGGGGACAAAAACAGGATCATTTCATAGCAAAGAGGCAAAAAAAAATCTCGATTTGGACACATCGAGTCGACCTTCTTTCAAGTTAAACTAGATGCATCCCATTCAGCCAGGTTAGCTCTGCTGTCGCTAAATTCTTCTAGAGCTCATAATCATTTCCATCCGTGGCAACAGCTCTCGCATTTCACTGGCTCACTTGTGAATTTTGTTTGTTAAGGAGACTCCCCATTTTCTGATGGTGGGCCCGTATCCCATGTTTTCTGCCTCTCAAGCCATCTGGCATATCCAGTGTGCACACAGCTCTCAGATGGACTTTCTAAAGCACAGTCTGAATGGGTCATTTTCCAAATGATAAAAATCTTTCCCAAACCCTCATCCCCTTGCAGGAGCTTAGCATAGCACCCAGGTCTCCTTGATAAAGTGCAATAGCCCTGTGCTTAACAAGCATGGGTCCTGGAATTCAAATTGCCTTGGCTCAAAATCCTGGCTTTGCCACTTACAAGCTGAGATAACATTGGTAAAGCACTTAAGCAGTGTCTGGCACATAAGAGGTGTCTGCTAATGTCAGATATTATTATTATTGCTGCTTTCCAGCCTGGGTTCCTGGTGCACATATCACTCTATTTTCTCACTATTGCCCAAACATTGGGATTTTTCAAGCTCATGTTATACCCTTTTCTGGAATGCCATTTCGTTTTTGACTAAACATTCCTTTTTTTTTTTTTTTAAGCCCAGCTCAAATTTACCCTCTTGATGACACCTTCTCTCACCTGGCTTCAGCAAATTATTGTTTTCTCCTCTGTGCTTCTGCAGACCTTGAGCTTTCAATCTTCTATCACCGTATTACCTGCCCCTCCTGTCTCCAAAAGTTTCTAACACAATGCCTGGCATATTGGTAAGTCACCAAAAACTATTTGTTAAACGGATGTACAAAATACTGAATAGCCACCTTTTTTCATTCTTTCCCCTCCTCTCTCTCTCCACGTAGACTCACCATTGTCCTTCAGTCCACCTGCCTACCATAGCCCCTCCAGGCTAATTTATAAATAGGAAATGACAGCTGCATACAAATATATCCCAGAGGCCAGGAATGCTCTGATGACAAGGTCAGAAACATTTATGTTTTTTCACACCTTCTAAAATATCTGATTCCTACCTATTTCAGCTTCTTCAGTATCTAAAACTCAGGTTTTTCCCTCAAGGTCAGTAGATGCTTTGGTCACCTTTTAACATTCTTTGTGGAAAGCCTCTCTCCTTAGGCTAGCAGCCCTTCCCCAAGATAACCTTTACCTGGTCCTAAATTCCTTTATTTGAAACGACTACACCATGCCCAAAGAATCCAAATGCTTTATTGATTCACCCATTTAACACAGAGTCTAACAAGACCAACAGATTTGGACCCTGCCCTCAGGGTCCACTGAGTCTAGTGAGGAAGACATTATTACATAAGTAGTTATACGTTTTATAGGCGTTCTAAATGTGCCAGGGGTATGGAAATAATTATGAGTGTTTTAACTGATTTGGGAAGACAGGCAAACCTCTGTAAGAAAGTGATGTTTACTCAAATATCTTGAAGGATGAGGAGTTGTCCAGGAAAAGAGCAAGAAGAAGAGTGCTCTAGGCAGCGAGAACAGCATGTGCAAAGGCCCTGAGGTGGGAGAGAATGGTTCTTTATACTCAGAGCTGATATAATCAGTGTGTCTAGAGAACGGCAAAGCCGTGGAGCAGAGGTCATATTGCAAGGGACATTGTGGATCAAGACAAAGGTTTTAGATCGTATCCTAAGAACGCTGGAAGGCCTCTGAAAGTTTATAGAAGGGACATGTAGTGCTTTTATTTGGTTTTAGACGGTCCCTCTGGCTGTGGAGTGGATAATGGATTGGGGGCTGCCAAGACTAAGGCTGAAATGATTATCCTTCCATATCCTTTATTATTTCCTTGGCATAGATCGCTGTGAGTGGAATTTCTGGGTAAAAGAAACACATAATTGACATCTTTTGATATATATTACCAACTTGTCCTCTAAAAAGGGTACACAAATTTAAGGCAAGTTGGTTTTCTAATTATTGCTATGCTATACTATACTATACTACACTACACTGCACTACACTGCGCTACACTACACTATACTACGTATACTATACTATGTTAAAAATTCCTCAGCCCCACATGCCCTTTGCTGCACTTGCAGCTGTTAATACCTCCTCAGGCAGGAGCTGAGCCTCCCTCCTCTGGATGCCCAGGCAGCAATTCCACTAATGCAATTCGCTGTCCTATATAGAATAAAGATTAGCAAGGCAGGAAAAACCCATAATTTCTGTTATTTTTTTAAAGGCAGCTTCTTGAGACTCTCTGAACAGGGCTAATTTCCATTTTCTGAGAACTCAATAACCCTTTCCAACATAGGGAGGAAAAAATCAAATCAAGATACAAACTCCTTAGGGGTCTCTTCTCAGATCTCTGCAAAGATTTAACGGCGGAGCAGAAGCAAGGTCTGAAACTCCTTCAACAGCTTAACCACATGACATACGCCCGCATTCACCTCGCATGAAGCAGTGAAACAACTGCATCTGTCCAAATAAACACAGGAGCTCTCCTTGGTGACAGTGTTTGTTGGCTTTTCTTTTTTTCCCAAAGTTGCTCACATAGTTACAAAGTTTAATAAAAACAACTCTCTCCTAAATATCCTACATTGCTAATGGGGCACCTCATTTAAGACATCATAGTGAAGATTTTTTGTGTGTTTGCATTTGTTCTTTAAACAGTCTCAATTGCGATCATTCCAAAAGCCCAGAGATCACAGTTTTGAACTTTAAGTTTACTCTTGGAATTGTCTCATCCTTCTTTTCGTAACCCTCTTTTATGCTGGACTCACAGAGTCCTACTATTTCCTCCAAGTTCCCTTGCTACCCCCACCCCCGAGCCATCCCTAAGGCCTATGGTGGCTGTTATTTGGGAGGTGCTCAGAAGAGCCACACTACTTTGACAGTGTGGAATATGGAATTTGGTTCTCACAGTATGGGACAACAGACAAGAGGCAATTCTGTAGGGGAAAAGGCACACCGTTACTTCTCTCTCCCCACGCCTGTGTGTGCTAGTGGCCCCTCAGAGCCCCAGCCTTGACGAGGCCTGCTCAGGTGTCTACACTACAATCTTCTGGCTTCGGCAACCACTTCCTGTCCACTGCCACAGTTGTGTCGTGCCTAATCTAAACTCCTGTGGAGCCGGCATTTTAGCAAGTCAGAAGTTTGCGGGCCTCAGGCTGACCTTGCCCTTGGTCTGGTCAGCTGGGGCCATGAGGGAGCAGAGGTCCCTCTGAGGCCAAGCCTTTGACATGTGTGGGAGGTGGGGTGAGTCTCTACTTAGAGGATTCTATGAGGATGGTGCTTGTGGTGCCAGGAACACCTCCACATACGGATTAATATGTGTCTTCTAACAGCGAGGAGAGGAAAGGAAATTTGAACAACCCCGACAGCCCATGCTGAAGCCTGAACCATCCCACACAAGTTCTGGCTGTCAGGTGTAGGAGGCACAGAGACAAGGTAGAGAGGAAGAATTTTAAGGAAACAAGGGCCTTCCTCCAGTAAGACATTCGGATCTTGAATATTTGAAGCCTTAAAAGTATCCGGACTGTTTTCACAATGAATTCTCTCTTCATCTGGAAAGCCAGGAAGCAAGAGCAGCCTCCGCACTGGGAACCTCCGGACACAAAGGGGTCCCTCCTCTCACCTGTCCCCGGTGCTGTCTTCCAGAACATCTGGAGGTGTGTGCCTGGGAGGAGGGTGGATCAGAGCGTGACTCACCTGAAGAGCGGGTTGGTGAGGCGGGTGACATCACAGCTTTCGTCCCCGCTGGACATCCCCACAGGAGTGCTTCCTCTTGGGGAGGCAACCTGCAAACCAGTCTTCCTCTCCCTCATCCCTTTGGTGCCTTGTCAAAGCAGCAGCTTCCCCCGCCCTCCAGATGATGGGTCTGAGCGGGCCCCTCTTTGCATGTGCCGGCATTTCTGAGAATGAACTGGCTGCAAAGCTTCAGGAGTCAGTGAGAAACTGTGGCTCAGAGTCCTTGCTGAGCAGTCAAGACTGTCAGCTACATGCCTCAGCACACCGTGAGTGAGGCCAAGCTGCAGGCAGTTCTGAGGTTCAAGGCACAGGGCCAGGTGGCTGTCTGGTACCAGGCCATCTCCCCAGCAAACAATGCAAACTGGGTGTAGTCTGTCATCAGCAAGTAGAGCACACCCTCTCTGCATGGCCAGAGGCACTGCCTCTCCACCATTAAATCCTCACAAGGTGAACCAAGACCCAGATGTAGCCCTCGGAGTTCAATAGGTCAGTGCCCTGAGTGCAGGCCTTCCAGGCAAGCGGTCGGCTGCTCCCCCAGCCATGCTGACATTAGGCTGAGGCCATGCTGCGTGGTAGTGAAGAGGCCCAGCTTTGGAAGTAGATAGGTCAGATTCAAATCTTGGCCCTGTGTGACATGGAAGCAAGTCACTTAACCTCTCAGCCGGTTTCCTTATCTGTAGAATGGGAAAAGTAATCCCCGCCTCCTCTGACAATTGTTGTCTGCATTAAAAGAGATAATGGATGCAAATGGGTTGGCATACTGCTTGGTGCACAGTTGGGCTGATTAAGTAGCATTCATTCATCATTCATCCATTCAAACGCACAAGCCTGTCTTAGGCACTTACTATGTATGCAGCAGGCACTGGGCTAGGTGCTAGACTATGGAGGATCAATTACTTATACGATAGCACAGATAAGCCCTGAGCATTGTGTAAATACATAGACAAGACTTCTAACTCAGGTTAGGGGAGGAAATCAAGGAAAGCTTCTGAGAGGAGGTGGCAGCAATGAGCCAGGAAAAGAAGGGGAGAGCACTGGTGGGGGGAAGGGCATTCTTGGCAGAGGATGCAGAGTACATGTATTCAAAAGCCCAGGGCTATGAGTGTCTGCCATGCAGGGACCTGAAGGCCCTGAGCCCTGGTAACTGTCTGACGTCACTGCAGCCAGCTGCTTCCTCCGTGAAGCTGAGGCCATGGATGTATCTGTGCGTATGATTTCTGATATAAACACACATGTAATGCTATTAGGCTCAAATGCTTCCAAGCTGGTGCCTTGCAGAGAAGTATTTGCTGACAGTGAACATCTGTGGCCTAGAGGAATCCAGTGCTGGTGATGGGGATGCAGTTTCAAATTTAATACCATTTTTACTTACCGGTGGATGGGTTCTTGTTAAGCCCTGGGGCCTTCAGAACCAGGCTAATTTGCACACAGCAGAATCACACAGGTTTGTTTTTACTCAGAGGAGAAGATAATGAATAGATGAGGATGAAAATTCTAATTGGATAAAGGTAGCTTGAAGGAGAAAATAAAAATAAAAGCCCTTATGAATTACCCAGCTTAAAGGGTTGTCAGGTGATGCATCCAGCCAGAGCACCCAGCCAATCACTCAAGATAACTGACAAGCTGATGTTTCAATGACTCATCTTTGCAACGCCAGGGTCAAGGCTAGAGGTTGAGAGACACTTTTTAATTTAATAAACCATCTGTAAGAAATGCAAGGTTTTCAGTTTAGTGTCTTTGGCCTTCCTATATAAATACTTGTACACTAAGGTCCAGCACATCTCTAATTAAAATCTAAATTGCATTCAAGACATTTATATCCACAGAATGCCATTCTGTTCAGCAAAGACCTAGATCACTGAATTGTGAGCTAATATTTGAAAGCCCTTTAACTCTTCCTTCCCCAATGCACCATTTTCTATTTTCACCTGAGTGCCAATAACCTTGCTATAAATCCAACTAGCCTCATTTCTCATCCTGGCAGATACAACAACTGACTGCATAAAAAATAATCAGAAATCTTCAAATGATTCATCCCATTAGCAGTATAACAATAGCTTAGAAATACACTGGCTTTTCAGACATGGCTCTTACATGCCAGAGAATGGGGGGGGAGGGGTGCTGCACTGTATAGCCAATTAAGTCTACATATAGAACACTAACTGCAGGGCTCCACTATTCACCCCAGCAGTTCTCACCCTGGATGCACATTAAAGCCACCGGGAAAAGATGAAAGGACAAGGAGATGGAGCAACTAAAATTATCCAAAAATAAAACTGATGAAATTTGAATAAGGTTTATAGATAAGTGAATAGTATTGTATCAATATTAATATCCTGACTTTGATAATACATGGTGGTTATATAAGATGTTAACATTTGGGAAAGCTGGGGGAAGGTCATACAGTACTTTTCAGTACTATTTTGCATCTTTTTGTAAGTTTGCAATTATTTCAAAAGGAAAAGTTAAAAAAATACGAAAGTAATCAGAAAAAATAAATCTCCCAGGATGCCTTTAAAAAATACCCATGCCTGGGCTCCACCTCAGACCAATTAAATAAAATCTCTGGTTATGGAATCTGAATATCAGTATTTTTAAAAATCACGCTCCGGGTGATTTGAATGTGTAGCTAGGATTGAGAACCACCGTTTGAGGTGGGTTAGGGGGTAGGTGAACTGAAGCTGATTCCCAGGTTATCACATCCTGCTCTATGACTTCTGGCAGGTTATTTACACCCACTATGCTTCAGGGGCCTATTCTGTAAAATGAAGATACTGGGCTGTTCCAGAGGATATTCATAGTGTGAAAGAGGAGTTCAGAGAGAAAAGCTTTATAAAATTGCAAGAACTATGGAAACTCGAGGTGCTGGTGAGTCATTCTTTCTGAAGAGAAGCTTCAGCACTCAGGAACCGGGCAGACTCTCGGAACACAATTGTTACCGGCCAACAGAGCAGGCCCCCAAACACTGAGAAACTTGTTTTCTTTCCTAGAGAAATGTTAAGTATAGACGTGTTAAGTCTCCTCCCTAGTTCCTTAGTTTCTTAGCTCTTGGCTTTACTTTTCTAACCAGTTTGTGAATCCTAAAGATTGCTCCTAGCTTGAATCATAGAATTCTCCTATCCCGTTTCTTGATTGCTTTGTAAATCAGTTTCTGAATCCTAAACAATAGCAATCTCCTACCCTTGCTTCAGATAACTAACTACCTGAGAGTCTGTGACTTCCTAATATCCCTGCCAGTAAGCCTAATGATTCTTTCCAAACCCATTCTGGTCCCAGACAATTGACGTCACCTGAATGATGGGCTGAATGGCCACAGGCTTCATGAGAGCTAACAGATTTATTAATTAAAATCTATTTTTCCTCATTCAGGGGCCTTGGGATACAGAGAATACCCCAACAAGATTGCCAGTCACAACAAAAGAAGCCAACATGGTCTTCCAGGTGGATCTCAAGACCCCTTCCTCTCATTTGAGATCAGCTAGGGTGAGAGTTCCGTGAATCCCCCAATAGGCAGGGGCAGCTCTTCACTCCTGCCCAGCAGGAAGCAGATACAGAAGAAGAGACCTCAGCTTCCCTCAGCTTCCCATAGAGATTTTATGGGGGTCACGTCTCTCAAAGGGAAAACTAGGCAGGCAGTTAGAGGCAGGCATTGGGTCTCTGCATTACTGCACGTCCCACAGAGTGCCACCTCTAAGGGGACATCCATCTACACCCAAAACTCCCCTTTGTATTGTAATTACCTACCCCTTCGGGGAAACAAATGGACACAAAATACCCAACTAGATCAGACCAGTCACTCACACCTGCGCCTCATCAACAGGACCTCATCAATCACAGGTGCCAATTAAGTGGTCCCACGCCCTTAGGGCAACAGCCCATTCTAGAGAAAGGGGATAAAAACTCCAAGTCCTGGGAAGTCCGCTCTACTCTTTTTGACTGCTTCTTCCCTTTTTGAACCCCTTCCTCCCATTTTTGAGCTTTTTGAGCCTTGTCTTTGTGCATGGCCCTCTCCAAACTCTTTGGAATGTAATTTCTCTTCTAACAATGGGCTCTTGGGCCATTCTCTACTGCTCGGCCGCTTCTACTTCTTTGAAATGTACTATCTCTTTGAATAAACTACTTTTTCAGTACTTTACTCCTGCATCTCATTCAATTCTTTGCTCGAATTACCAAGGACCTGGACTTTGTGCCGAGAAAGGCCCACTGTCTGACAACACAATGACATGCTGGTAAAGCCGTGAGGGGTGGTCTAGTGGTCAAAGTGAGCTATTCCATTACAACCAGCGCTTCCTGTCCTCAGCCATCTTAACCCAGCCTTTCCCTGCATCTCTAGTCACAGGAAGATCAGTCCATGGTCCACACACCATCAGGTCCCACTGCCAAGGTTCTTCCTTTTCTAGGTTCTTCCTGTTCCTTGACTTATGACCTAAAAGATAAATGGTGCTTTCTACATATTAAAAAAAAAAAACCCACTGTCTTCTATTGGCTCTTGTCCCCCGCCTCCATCTACAATAATGGTTCTCAAACTGTAGCATGCACTGGAATCAACTGAAGGGCTTGTAAAAACATGTACCAGGATGTATATTTGCACAGGAATGTTCATAGCAACACTACTCACAGTAGCCAAAAAGTGGAAATAACCTATGTCTATCAGCTCATGAATATCCATATAATGAAATATTATTTCACCATAAGAAGGAAGTGCTGATGCAAGCAACAAGATGGATGAAACTTGAAAACACTGCTACGTGACAGAAGCCCGACAGAAAAAGGCTACATTTTGTATGTTTTCACTTATATGAACAGGCAAACCTATACAGATAGAAAATAGATTAGTGGTTGTGTAGGGCTGGGGAGACAGGGGATGATAGTACAGGTTTCTTACTGAGGTAATCTTTTTTTTTTTTTTAAGATTTTATTGGGGAATCGGAGAAGGGGAACAGACAAGTTGCTGTCCTTTTGTTCTTCTTCAGTCTAGTTGTGGAGGACGTTGCTTCACTGGCCCATGTTGGTATTATCATTGTCCTCTTCCCGGGTAAGGCAGATCGATTGCTGGCCACTGGACGGCCGCTCACGGAAGCTCTTGGCAGCTCATGCTGGCTGCCGGCCACTCACGGTATCTTACGCCAGCCCACTGCACCCCACGCTGTTGCTGGTGAACTCACGGAAGCCCAGCTCCAGGTCGAGCTGTTGTTCACCATTTTAGCTGTAGAGCATTCAGCGTCACTGGCCCTAATGTGGGATCCGAACTGGGGTCCTGCTGCTCAGAGCTGGTGTCCCAAGCCTACTCTTAACCAACGCGCCACTTGGCCGGCCCTCTGAGGAAATGTTTTAAAATTGTGTGATGGTTGCACAAATCTGTGAATATACTAAAAATCATTGAATTGTATATTTCCAATGGGTCAATTGTACAGTACATGAATTATATTTTAATAAAGCTATTTAAAAATGTTTTAAAGAGTATATACTTCTCAAAAAAACCCCACCTAAAAACCCCTCATATTGCTGGAACCCGACACCAGAGTTTCTGATTCAGTAGATCTAGTGTGGGGTGGAGCTGGGAATTTGCATTTCTAACAAGTTCCAAGTGATGCTGACGCTGCTGGTTCCAGGGACCACACTTTGAGAACCACTGGTGTACAATATTCTTAGTCTGATTGCCTGGTAAAATCCAGGAAGTCTCTGTTTATGTCCTCTGGATATCTGGAGATATGCATTTCTTTTTCTTTTCTTTTCTTTTTTTTTTTTATACTGGGCTGATCAAACAGCATGAGGGAGTGACATCTGACAGAAGCTGGTGCCCTGATTGAACGTCATAAGAGATTTTAGTGGTTTTGTGTTTTTAAAAACCTGAAAAGTCAATTCAGTGGAAAAAAGAATAGTCTTTTCAACCAATGATGCTGGATTAAGTGGCTATCCGTATGCAAAGAAATGGAAATTCAATACACAACTGGCATCATATACAAGGATTAATTAAACATGAAACATAATCCGAATGAAAAACCTAAAACTATAAAACATTGAGGAAAACATAGGAGAAAACCTTTGTGACTTTGGGATAGGCAAATATGTCTTAGACATCAATAAAAAGAAAAATCAATAAAAGAAAAAAATAAATTGAACATCATCAAAATTAAAGCTTTAGTCTTCAAAAGACAATGAGGAGACAAGAGAACGAAGAAACATGCCACAGACTGGGAGAAGATATTTGCAAACCTGATAGAGGCCTTGTACCCAGAATATCAGAAGAATTTGTAAATTTTAATAAGAAAACAAGCAACAAAATTTTTAAAAGTGGAAAAAATTTCTGAACAGAGACTTCACCAAAGACAATATACAGATGACAAATAAGTACATGAAAAATCTTTGTAAATTAAAATCACAATGAGATACCATTACACACCAATTAAAATGGCTAAAATTAAAAACAACAACAATAACAAAGTAACAAAAGAAAATGAGCTCAGAGATACACAACATAGATTGGTTGTTGCCAGAGGCAGGAGGTAGAGGAATGGGATAAATGAAGGGGTCAATAAGTATAAACTTCCAATTATAAAATAAATTAGCTCAGGGGGATGTAATCTACAGCATGGTGATTTTAGTTAATAATACTGTATTGCATAGTTGAAAGTTGCTCATCACCACAAAAAAAAACTTTTTTGTAGCTATGTATGGTGACAGATGTTAACTAGATTTATTGTAGTGACCATTTCCCAACGTATCCACATATCATTATGTTGTACACCTGTAAACTCATGTTATATGTCAATTATATCTTAGTTAAAAAAATAAATATCAAGTGTTGCTGAGGGCATGAAACTGGAACTCTCATACACTATTGGTGGAATGTCAAATAGTACAGCCACTTTGAAAGACATTTGGCAGTTTCTTAAAAAGTTAAACACACAGCCACCAGCTATTTCCACTCACAGGTATTTACTTAAGAGAAATGAAAACATATGACCCTACAATGACTGAATAGAAAGGTGAATAGCAGTTTTATTTGTAATTGCCAAATATTGGAAGTTTTTTTCTTTTTAACCTGTTGGATAATAGTGCATAAACTGTGGTATGATCCATATAATGGATTGCTACTCAGCAAGAAAAGGAATTAACTACTGTTATATGCCGCAACATGGATGAATCTCAAGACACTGATGCTGAGTGCAGGAGCCAGATAAAAATATATACATATCAAATGATCTCATTTATATAAAATTCTAGGACACGCAAACTAATCTACAGTGACAGAAAACAGATTGGTGATTGGCAGGGAAACAGGAGGGGTGGGCTGGAAGGGAGGCANCAGCTCCAGGTTGAGCTGTTGTTCAGCATCTTAGCTGTAGAGGGCAGTGTCACTGGCCCTCCCATGTGGGATCCGAACCAGGGCCCTCTGGCATCCCAAGTGAGTTCTTAACCATCGCGTCACTCGGCCGGCCCCTTGAATTCCTGTTTTCAACATTTTATTTTTTTCAGGTACTTGTAGTTACCTAGTCACCCAGAATAAGAATGTAGTCTGTGTTACACTTATGAGAAACAAAACAAGGTCAGCCTTTTCCTCCCGGTCCCTCTGCCCAGCACTCCTCATCACGCCCCTTACTCATAAGATCAGACATATTTCTAGTGTTCCCACCAGTGCCCCTCTGCAAGCACTGCACTTCCCTCCTGCTGGGTTCTCCATTGCTTCATGACTCATCTTCAATCCCTCATCTTCTATGAAAGGTACCCAAAACCCTATTAAAGCTGTAAATGTTTATTAGTCATTTGGTACCTCGCCTTGTTACTTCCTAATAGTAAAGTGATTTTTTTTTTCACCTGCATGCATCTTAACTCCCAATTAAAATGTAAACTCCTGGGTGGGAATGTAAATTACTACAACCACCTTTCAAAAGTCATTCAAGTATGCATGCCCAACAATTTCTCTCTGGGAATTTATCCCCAGGAATTAATTAGGGATGTATAAAGATTTAGTTACAGGATATTCAAGGCAAAGCTATTTGTAATTTTGAAAGTTGGATACCCAAATATCCAATCAAAAGGGATTTGTTAAATACGGTGATGGAAGGAGAACTGACTGGGTGGTGAGCACACAATGTGACATACAGATGATGTATTACACAACTGTACTCTTGAAACCTATGTAATTTTACTAACCACTGTCACCCCAATAAATTTTAATTAAAAAAAAAANTCCCAAGCCAGTTCTTAACCAATGCGCCACTCAGCCGGCCCTGGGTATGTTCTTTATCGATGATTGTGATGTTTCATGGCTGTATGCATGTCAGCACTTGTCAAATTGTATACTGTAAACATGTACAGTTTACTCAGTACCAATGATACCTCAATAAAGCATCTAAGAAAAAGACCAGGAAGGTAGAAAGTACAGATAGGGAATGGAGATGACTCTTTGGCAGAGTGATGCTGTAAAAGGAGAGAAATGAGGGGGTGGGCGTGCTGAGGTTTTAAGATGGGAGACGTTACAGCACGTTTGTTCACTGATGGGAATAACCCAGTAGACAGAGAGAATTGATAATACTGTAGAGAGAGAGGGCGGGAGGAGATGGGATCAGCACACACGCCGGGCTGGCCTTAGGCAAGAGGGCGGACAGTCCTCTCAGCAGCAGGAGGACATGCCAGGGCAGCTCAGTGACTGGGTGAGGTGCAGGAGCTTGGGGAAGGTCTCCTCTGATTATTTCTGTTTTCTCAGTAAAATCGAAAGTAAGGTCATCTGCCAGGAAAGCGTGAAGAGGAAGAGGTTTTGGAGATTTAAGATGAGAGGAAAATGTGTGAAGCTGTGTTGGAGAGTAGGAGAGAGAACATTAGGAAAGCAACATTGAAGACCCACTAGAGGACAGGGGTCATGAATTTCTTAGGGAGACCAGCACATATAATCGGACAGTTTTCTTCATTTGCATCCTGCTGCTCGGCACTTGGGAAGTGGGCTGTTCCTTCAGACTTCATACCCATCAGAGGTCTTGCTGGCCTTCACCAAAACAGCCCCTTCTCCCCTGCCCCCTGTGCTCTATCTCCTTACCCTGCTTTACTTTTCTTCCTAATGCTGATCCCTGCCCGGCAGTGCTGTTTTATTTTTTGTTCATCCTTACTGTGTGTCTAGTACTTAGAACTAAGTCTTAGAGCCCGGTACACAGTAGGTGTTGAAGGAACAAAGTCTGAGGGCCTCTCCCCTTCACCCACAAAAAGACTCCACCTATTGATGCCCATCTCTATCCCAATTTCTTCTGTTAGCCCCTTGCACTCCTTTATCTTGCTGTGTACTGGAAGACTGTACAGATTACACCTACTGGCAGCTTGCTTTCTGGCTTTGGTTGGGGCCATTTGGGACCACTGGTGGGAGTCTTAGATCGCAGGAGAATGAGGTCACAAACTCAATTCTCTAGGATGGTTCCTTATGGTCACCTCAGGCTGGCTGCATGTCAATTGAAGGTCAAAACTTGGTCGTCTCTCCTTCCCTGGCTCCCCTCATCCCTTCAGGGTGACTAGCCTCAGGTAGACCTTTGTCATTTCCTTACCCTGCCCTGGCCTATGTAAATAATCCTATTAACCCCCCTTAGAATGATCCTAATTTGTGTGCACCATCTGTTTCCTGCTGGGATGCTGACAGAATCCCTTTCTGTGAATAATGATTTTAATAACTCTCTGAATTCCATTAGTGCCTCGCTACTCAAATATGGCGAGGGGCCAGCAGCAGGCCACCATCTGGGAGCTTGTAAGAAATGCAGAATCCTAGGCCCCTTTTTAGAGCTACCCATTTGGGATTAGCACTCTCAGCATCCCTGGTGGTTCCTATGCACAGTCAAGTCCAAGCAGCACAGCTTTAGAGTATCCTGAGTTTCACTGAAGCTTTTTTGGGTGCAAAAACCCAAGCATTCACTCAGGCTAGCTCAGACAATGGGGCCTTACACCTCAGGCAGTGAAGCAGACTGACTCTCAAAGAAACCTAAGTATAGGGCCCTGCAGAAGGGAAGCCTCATGGAGACAGGACCTGGAGGGTCAAGGGGCATCTGCAGGTCTTCACTGCTCTGGCCCAGGTTCATTACTCCCATATATTTACCTCATTGGATCCCTCGCCATTTACTCTTTTATCTTTTTGCCTGAGTTTTGTTCACTTACAGCTCTAACTCTCAATCTGAGTTCACTTTTTGCCTGTCATGTGCTCCCTGGTCTGTCTTATAACCTTATTTTGCTGACTACCTAATTTTTAGTTTCTGAGACTAAGAACATTATTTGCCCAATTTGTCCCTGTTTGGGCAGAGCTTTTTGCACCAGCCTCTCTCAAAGGCTAATGGTTGGCCTTTAGGTTAGCTGCCAAGTCCTGACTCAGCAGGTGCTGGGTAATATGGTGTAAAACACATCTGCCCTAGGCTGTATGATCAGCAGAGGCTGTGGGAGAAAGCCATAGCACGATCACACACCCAGTTAAAATGACCTTAAAAGATATGAAACAGGGTTTTCCAATCTTAGTTGTAGGCTCTCTCCCCTCTACCACCACCTCCGATCCTCCCCTTCCAGGAATGGCTGTGCCTCTGGCAGGCTCCGTCAGTCATGGAGATGACTTTTCATGTTCAGGGTATTCCAAAATGTAACAAAATTAATTACATTTAATTAAACTTATCCATTCTTTATAGCCCCAAACAAATTGGAAACGCCGTGTTAAGCTTATGAGATGGCAGTCCTCCAAAGGGCTCTGCTGCCGGGTGTATCTGCTCTCAGAGACAGGCGATGTTAGGGATCATCTTACATGAGTGAGTCTGATGAATGGCCTCCCGGCCTCCAATAAGCATCAGGCAAGAATTCATCTCTGGGTCCCAGCCCAAGAGGCTACCTATGTCCTCCCTCCTTCCTGCATTCCAGCAACAGCTTTCTCACTCAGACAATAATCCTCCTCTTTCCACCTCTTCTTTCCATAATTCACTAAAATTATGACTTTGCCTTCCTCTTTCCTCGACTATATGGTAGCAGGACAGGCAACTGTTTGTATTTCCCACAAGTACAGGCCTGGTATATGACAGTTGTTGAATTTATTATATTAACATTTATTGAATGAATGAATGCTCTTGTTGTTGGTTATATATGTTTCTCTCACCTAGAGTACTAATCTGTTTTTTCTGTGATAACTCCCCAAGTCTCAGTAGATTTCTTGCTCCACAGGTTGGAGAAGTGACTGTGGTAGCTGCAGGTTTGTTTCAGTGTCTTCTCACCTTGTGCCCAGACTGTAGCAGTGTCCTCTCTTTGGTCCAAGCTGGTCTCAAGATGGAAGGCAACAGTGTAAGAGGGCTGACGACAACACAGTGCATCTTAAAGTCTCTGCTTAAACTAGCACAGTCACTTCTACCACATCCCAAGGGCTAAAGTAAAGTCCAATATCAGTGGCATGGAAAAAAATGCTTCCCCAAAGGAGGGGAGGGCTGGAGTGATTATTTGCTAAACAAGAATATCATCTACCATGCATTGTTACCCAAGCTTTCTATCAACACTATTCTGATGTTTTAATTAGTTTTTAAAATCAGCAAACTAAAATCCCCTACAACATATATAGAGGGTGCCAAAAAATGTATACACATTTTAAGAAAAGAAAAAACTGTATTAAAATAACAAAATATGAATACAAGTCACGTTTGACTTCTGCAATTATTAAGAGGTGCTCACAGTGGTTACCATCAGTGTCCAGGCACTTCTGATTATGGCAAACTACTGCTTGAGCAACGCTGATCAGTGTCCACTTGTATACATTTTTTTGGCACTCCCGGTATTAAAGTCAGGATCCATTCAATTCCAGGGTCAGAAAATAACTTAAAGTAGTTTATGCAAAAAGGAAAGTGACTGACCCATGACCTCACTGGGAAGTACCAGGAGTAGATTTAGTTGAAGCCCAGGAGCTCAAACAATGCCCTGAGGGTTCTCTCTCTACCTCTTCACTCTGCTCATCTCAGTGTGTTACATTTATTCTCCCCAATGTCTCCGAGGTGGTTTCCATTTGTGGAGACAATGGCTAAGGCACCTGCAAGGCCTACTAGCTACTATGTGCTAAGAGATCAGGTTCTCGGTGGCAAAGCTTTACATTCAGGACTTCCATCGGTTTTATAAATGAGGGCTAGCAAATCTACAACTGTAAGTTAAATGACATCTTTGAGAAGGATAATTTAAGAATATGGCAAATTCGCTGTTGCAGGAACTGGCCAAACATTTTAATCTTAAGAAACTTCCCTAGAGAGTGTTCTCATATTACTGGACACAATGAAACCAATAATTTAATAGGAAATATGTTTATTATTGACCATCTCAATTCAAAAATACTCATTCTTTCTTAGGGCTGGTCCATCATACTCTGTCTCCTTAAAGGTATTAAATAACTAAAATTATGAGCAATTTTATTGAACAGTACATAGACACTTCTGTAAGATAAGCAACACAAGAATTCCTAACAATGAAACAGGGTCTCCAGAAAGTGCCATTAAAACAAAGGAAACATTTTCAATGACAAGATGTAGGAACCCATGAATAAAATCTAACAGAGCACGTGCTAGAAAACAGGATCAAGAAATGTTATGATCCGCCCTCACTTTGCTTGCTCTGGGATGGCAGAGGCACCACTTGTGAAAGGGGCTCAGGATATGATCACTTCTGTCTGGAGAATGGGTCCTTTGGGCATGGGACTCATGTTCTCCACGTTCCCCAACTTGTCCATGTAATTATGACTAGAGGTTTTAAGGAGAAGACAAGAGCAGGAAGTATTTAGCTTTGACTTTTGAGCAGATGTAACACCAGCTCTTCATCCTCTGCTAAAGACAGGCCTGTATCCAAAGGCTCTGAGGTCTCCCACTTGGCCTTCTTCTTGGTACGACTTGCAGGTCCCTTCTCTTCCACGTCACTGCTGTTCCTTTTCCTCATGCCCTGCTTCTTCTTGGTAACACTGCTGAGAACAAATCCAATGATTTACTTCATAAATAAGTAATTAAATTAATTATTATGAACCAAACACTTAAAATAGAATAAAATTACCCATAACAGATAGTTGGTAAAGTGATATTATTATTCAAGAGGGAAAGAAACTATGATTTCAGGACATCCATGTGGTAAGTACCTCCCCATTTAATGGATGGGCAGAGGGAGCCTATCACACACTGGGCACTGCACACGGGAGTCTGCACACACTCTCTCTTCCAATTCTCACCATTCTAGCAAACTATGGATATATTATCCACAATTTGAAGACACTGAGAGGTACATAGTGTGGCTCCAGGCTGGCTCCAGTCTGTGTTTGTCCTGCCTCATCAAACCATCTCTAGTTAAAGTTGGGTTACCCTTTAGGTAGCAGTCTGTGGGCTAACAGATTATCAGGATACCAGGTGCTAATTCTAATATGAATTAGAGAAGCTGTAATATATAGATCACGAGGAAAACAGAACCTAAAATGTTAAATTACAAATTACTTAAGAGATTAAATAAATTTTCCCATTTAAAATCGATCTCTAAGTCCTACGCCGTCTTGAGAAATCATAAACGTTATTATATTCTGCACATACCTTGAGGCACAGACCTTAAAAATAAAGCTAATTTCTGAAAATAGAGGCAATCATTTGATACATTAAAAATTTAAAAAAAGCAAAACATCCTCAAAACATTTTGAGATACCATCATCATGTTCAAAGATGACCCAATTATTGGATACAAAATTAAAACAAAATAAAGAACCCATCTATTAGCAATGGCAATAACAATCATTTAATAAGGGCTTACTAACAAACAGTCTGGCACTGTGCCACATTCTTTACGCAGGTTACATTATTTATCTGCATGAAAATCCCTGGTGTGTGAAGCATTAGCTTCATTCTACAATGAGGTGAAGAGAGATTAAATGACCGGGCCCTGATTATACACTTGGGATTCACACCTGGATCTGGATGACTAAGTTTAGGTCAAAGCCAGGCTAATGAAAGCAATTTGAGTTTACTTGCTTTAATCAACATTTGGAGGACAGAACTAGCTATGAAGGAGCATTGGTTTGACATCAATACAGTCAGAGCCTGGCCAATCAATGGATACGTCTATGCCTTAGTTTCCTTATATGTGAAGATGGGGATTATATAATTTACTTAGCAGTACTGTAAGAATTAAATAAAATTATGTAAGTACAAGAACATAGTAGTGCTGAATCCATGTTAGTTTCCTTGCTGCCTATAAACTATTCCCTTTCAAATAAGTGCTTACATTGATGTTTCATAAGAGCAAAAAAATCATCACAGAACTTACATTATAGTCCAAGCATATGATGTAGTCCAAAAGAGAACAAATTGCTCAAGTTTCAGTGGACTCTATTACTCCTTAAGATAGCTTGGATATCAAAGTGAATGTGCCTAATCAGCACATACATTTATGAGCAGCTTGAAGCAAAACTGTAAATAACTTCCCCATTTACCTCCCAGAAATGCCCAACGTTCTGTCTGACTCAGCAGCCATACTCTCTCACCATTGGAGGAAAAGACAAACTAGTCAACACTATGAGGTTATTTAAAGCCACAAATAACTGCATTTTTAAATAGTGCCTGGAAAGACGGACACAATAGTGTTCCCTATGACGGGAATTCAGTCGGCAAAGAAGGTAATTCTTAGTGGAAAGGGGCTGTAATAAAAGTTATTGAGTCCTAATTTGCTTGACTATGGCCAGTTCTGTGCCAGCCCCACTGGGATAGAGTGCCATGATTTATTTGGTATAATACTTATTTTTGCCCTGCCTGTACTTCAAGTGCATCTCAGAGCAGCTCATCAGAAGCAGCCTAATTAGTGGGCTTTACTAATGCATCCTTTATTAATGTGCTCCTGCACATTATATTCCCTGCAGGAAATAGCTGGTTCAGATAATAAAAAGAAGATGAGACATTTATGTAGCCCAAATATTTTCATAATTAGCAGCTTTGCTCCTTCGTGGACCAGCTCAAATTCTAGAAAGGTATTTTATATCACTTTCCATCGCAAATAAATGGTAATTTTTATATCAAATTATTAAAAAATAATATATATTCTACATGTAATTCACCCCAAGGGGGGATAATGTAATGAATCTAGAGAACATTTAGTAAGCAGAGAGCAAAATATGGTCACAATATGGTCTCATCAGAAAGACCTCTTCCAAATGGTGTGGCATTGGAGAGTGACACGGCTGAATAACGCATTCCTTGTTCACTTTCCCTCCCGGTAACAATCCAGCATCCACCCAGACAACAGTGCTTTCGTGGGAGCCGTGTGGTCTGTCACTATATGCCCAGGGACTTGGTAGCAGTCTTACCCAACTATGTGTTGGATGATAAGCAGACAGACCTTGGTCCTGGCTGTGAGCACTGCCATGTCCCATGAGCTGGATGCAGCCCCTCTTGGTTGTGGGAGAGTGCTGTCTTAGAAAACTCACTCAGAGACGGAAGAGCTTTGTGGGAGTCCTAGTTTCCAGTGGAGAAGTTCCAGCACAAAACTGGAGCAAAAAAATTGAATTTGGATTCACTGGAGAGAGTTTGGAACAGTTGGACTTGACTCACATCACCCCTCCCCCAAGGTAGTACAGCTCGGGGCCAAGAGAGATGTTCTCTGCCTGTGATTTTTCTCATGGAGGAAAGCGAGAGCATGTGAGTGAATACCCGACTTCCTAGCTGCATGGGATGTTGCTAAAGAGGCCCATTTCTCTCTCACCCCATCCAGAGCACTAAATCATGAGCTGCATGACAGGGGGTTAAGAAGTGGCTAGGAGACCGGCATATAGAACTTTGAGAGAATTGAAAGGATGTAGATCCTACTAACTGCATCATGGACTCCAACAAAAAACCCGTCCATGAACCACTGAACATACCTCCTCTGTGGACCCCTCCAACTGGCCCATGGGCACCCCCAGCACTCTGCATGCCTCACCCACACAAACCCCCATCCTGTGGCCAGCTCCCTGTGTGGGCTCCCTCCCAAGAGCAGCAGTGAGAGTGAGCTTTGCCAGATGGCTGGTGAACATGTGCAAATAGCCAACCCAAGTCTGTGGACCAGGGAGAGACCATAAACTTCAGCTTTAGGGCCACCCTTGAAAGGCCAAAGGGAAGTGGGTCAACACACAATCCAGCCTTGTGTGTCGCAGGATTGAGAGAAGGCCTAAGAGCTTAAAATTCTTCCACAAGAGGGAGCAAGATATATAATATATATATGCAGAACATTCCACTCAACAGTAGCAGAATAAATATTCTTCACAAGTGCACATGAAACATTCTTCAGGATAGAGCGTATGATAGGTTACAAAATGAGTGTTAGGAAATTGAAGACTAAAATTATATCAAGTATCTTTTTTGACCATAATGGTATGAAACTAGAAATTAATAACACAAAGAAACTGAAAAATTCACAAACATGTGGAAATTGAACAACACAGTCCTGAACAACCAATGGATTCAAGGTGGAATCAAAAGGGAAATAAAAAACTATCTTGAAAGAAGCAATAAAAGAAATACAATATACCAAAATATATGGTATGCAACAAAAGCAGTTGTAAGAGGGACATTTATAGTGATAAATACCTACAGTAAGAAAAAAGGAAGATCTCAAACAAACACCCTCACTTTACACCTCAAGGAATTAGAAAAGAATAAACTAAGCCCAAA
>NW_017731930.1:950438-952883 GCF_001890085.2 Hipposideros armiger | reverse complement strand
CAAAAGCAAAAATAAGTGGGGCTACATGAAACTACAAAGCTTTTGCACAGCAAAAGAAACAATCAACAAAATGAAAAGGCAACCTATGGAATGGACGAAAACATTTGTTAACCATAAAGCTGATAAGGGGTTAATATCCAAAATATTTAAGGAACTTATACAACTCAATAGCAAAAAACCAAACAATCTGATTTAAAAACGGGCAGAAAAAACTGAATAGACATTTTTCCAAAGAAAATATACAGATGGCCAACAGGCACATGAAAAGACACTCAACATTATTAGTCACCAGGAAAATGCAAATCAAAACCACAATAAGATATCGCCTCACTCCTGTTAGAATAGCTGTCATCAACAAGACGAGATAAATGCTGGCGAGGAGGTGGAGAAAGGGAATCCTTGTGCATTACTGATGGGAATGTAAATTGGCATAGCCACTACTGAAAACGGCATGGAGGGTCTTCAAAAAATTAAAAATTGAACTATCATATGATCCCGCTTCTGGGTATATACCCAAAGGAAACGAAATTAGGATCCTAGAGAGATATCTGCATTTCCATGTTCACTGCAGCTTTATTCATGATAGCCAAGATATAGAAACAACCTAAGTGTCCATGAATAGATAAATTGATAAAGATGTTACACACACACACACACACACACACACACACACACACACACGAATATTATTCAGCCATGAGAAGGAAACCCTGGCGGGCCAGCCAAGTGGCTCAGTTGGTTAAGAGCTCGCTCAAAGAGTGCAAGCTCTGAGCAACAGCGGTTCAATTCCCGGCCCGAGCTGAGCTGCTGCTGAGATGCCAACAGGTGGCAGTATGGCTCAGCTAAAAAAAATAATAACAGTAAAAAAATAAATAAAAAGCAGAGAAGGAAACCATTTGTGACAAAATGATTGCTCTTGGAGGGTATTATGCTAAGTGAAATAAGTCAGACAGAGAAAGACAAATACTATATGTTATCACTTATATATGGTATCTGAAAAAGCTTGAACTTATAGAAACAGAATGGTGATTACCAGGGCTGGGGGTGGGGGCGGGGTGGAGGAAATGGAGAGATGTCGGTGAAAAGACAGAGCTTATAAGATGAATAAGCTCTGGGGGTCTAATGTATAGCACGGTGACTGTAGTTAACAATTTTGTATTATAGATTTGAAAGCTGCTAAGAGAGTAGATCTTAAATGTTCTCGCCAAACACAAAAATACTAAGTATGGGATGGTGTTATCTCACACTAGGGTGGTAATGATTTCATTATATGTAAGTATATCAAATCAACATGTTACACCTTAAATGTATACATGGTGTATGTCAATGATACCTCAGAGCTGAGGACGGAGACCAAATTTATGACAGTGTAGAAGCCTCTATTTTATTTATATCCTGATGAATTAATTAGGCAGAAGGCTTCTGACCTGATCTAATTAATGTTCACCGGGAGCTTAACTGGATCCATTTAAGGGCTGGGACATCTTTGTTATCGTTTAACAGTCTAATTGTATGTAACAGTGAGTTCTCCTTTCTCAGTTCTTATTTTCTGCAAGTGCTGGAAGAGACTCTTGCACCTTTCAATCAGTAGTTCTGTGAGGTGCCTTAAGGCAACACATCTTTAGGGCAGTTTACCAAATATATGGGGGACCCTTCTGAACGTCTGCTGAAAGAAAGAAAACACAGGTGGGAAACAGCGGTAACCCCAGTGAGTTCTCTTCATGAAGTAAGTGTGCTCCACTGATCTGAGAGAGGTAAGGAGGCTCACAATATAAACTGACAGCTAGGTGGTGCCCTACGAAATGGGCCAGGAGTTTGAGCCTGAGCTCTGCGCCTTAGTTTTATATCAGTACTTCTGTGTGACTTAAAGTGCTGAAGTCTCTCTGCATTCTTCAAATACATGAGGTAAGTGTCGAGTATAACACATTGGCTGATAAAACCCCACAACTAAAAGAGCAAAAGCGTGGCTTGGAGCACCAAAAGTCCTATTGCTTTAAAAGCAAAACAATCAAAGCAAAAGATTCAGAGCTACTAATCTTCCAATAAGCCAAATAATAAAGAGATTTAATTAGTGATATCTGGTGTGTCATTTGAAGAACCAATCACATAACAAAACACAAAGAAAAATATCATAATGTAATTTGTAGTCTGAACCAAAAGCTGGGAAATTCTACTTCAATGACTGAAATTTTAGTGAAAATGGGTATATAAAAGCGTGTCACAATAGCCAAAGTAAGCATTTGAGCCAATTTATTCATTGTTAATAACTAAGAAAAAGATGTAACATTTGAATGTGATTTCAATTTTAAAATCTTAATATATTAATGAGTTTTAAATAAAATACATATAACTTTTTTACTTTCTGATTTCTCTGAAACCAAAGTTCAAAATTCTCTCAGAAACTGAAATGATTTTACAGTAGGTTTGAATTCCCGTTTTTGTTTT
>NW_017731930.1:940382-948648 GCF_001890085.2 Hipposideros armiger | reverse complement strand
AATCAATATAGGACGAGAGTGTATATAGTTCTTTAAAAAAAGGTTGCATGTATATTTGCATAGAAAAAGATTTGGAAAATTGTTTTAAATGTTCTTTTTGCTGATATATGTGTCTTCTGATTTTTCTGTAATAAGCTTGTATTGCTCTTTGCAATAAAAAGAGAAGCTTAAATTTGAAGGAAAAAGTAGTTCTGGGCAGCTAGATATATATCAATTATTCTTCAAAATTCAACAAAGTTCAGAGGCATAGAGAGTAGGTGTGCTACATAAGCGTCAACCTAGGTCCCTGAATCCATAGACGTATGGGGAAAGGTGAGAATTAGGTCAGCATAGATGGGTCATGGGTTAGTTTCAGTATTTAAAAACACCTGAAACTGTGTACCACAGACTAAATTCTGGTATTTCTTTGCTTTTGGCTAGAATTATATTAACTGAGCTTTGTAAATACTTGACACCCCAGAAGGTTGAGTGGACTGGAAATTATATCTATGTTAATAAAACAAATGTGAAACATCAAGTATTAACTGTCTTGAAAGACAAAAATCTTTCAAAACACAGGGACCATTAGGGTTGTCTGTGATGATGAAAAGGTTGGAAGTCATGTTACAGACGTGAGAATGGTGCTCCATAGACCACATGGAGAAATTTGTGGGAGTTTGGATAGTTTTTCTTCTCAGTTTTATACGTAGGCTTCTAAGGATAATAATGATTTTTACGCCCATTAACCACCAAGAAAAAAGCTAAAAACCAATCTTTTTAAATCGAGGTTCTTGCTGAAACACCATATATAAAAAACGTTAATGTCTCACATGTTACATTCCTGCCAACCCTACACATGGTGAAAGAAGGGTTCTTTGTAAAGCACACCAGGCTCCTGTAATTCTTCACAAACATTCCCGTGACTGCCTCTAGTATCATTTAGTATAATCTTTAAGGACTCTTGTGATCTGGCCCAGGCCTGACTCTGTAACCTGCTTTGCACTAGACATCCCGTTCTTTTGGACTTGTTAGTCCCTGAACATGCTCTAGGTTCTCAACTTCTTTTGTCTCCATTTAGAATTGCCTCTTTCTGTTTGACAACGATCTAAGTCCTCCCTCTCCTCACAATGCAGTTCAAATATCACTTCATCTTCAAAGATTCCATTTTACATCTTTATGCACTGTTTGTGCTTCTCCCACGCACTCATTCTGAATGATATCACAGTATAGATCTCTTCCTTGTGCCTACTAAAACCTTAGCTTTGTGGAGTCTGGAGATGTTTGTCTTCTTCATCTCTGAAGATGAGCTGAATAAAGTCACTAAATAAACATCCACTCATCTAAATGGCAGAAATCATGACCTTGTTGGGGTTGTTTCAAGTCCTGAGAACTACTGCCACTGCAATGAAGAAAGGAGCGTTTCAACAGATTCCGCTTCTAATTTGATTTCCAACACAGTCACAGAGGAAAACATTACCCTGGGAGCACCCCGAGCACTTGGTGCCATCTGTGAGAGCACAGGCTCCTGTCTGCTAACCAAGCCTGCTTTTTAATAGCTCAAGTTCCTGGTGTTCTAAATTTTGCCTATGCATATGTTACTTAAAATTATATAAATGGTCACATTATCGCTACATTCAGTAACTTATTTTTCCAAACATATGACTTCTAAGTTAACACCCAGTCAGTGGACAGTTAAAATTTCACCATTATTGCAGCTTCCATATGAGCCATCATCTAAATGTTAAGTAGTTACAGGTTGATTACTATAACTCCTTGACTGTATCTTCTTAGTTGCCTCTTCCTCAGTCCATACTTAAATATCAGCATTTCCAGATTCCATCCTTGGCCCTCTGCTATTATTCTCCTTTTACATACTCATTCTGAGTATTCTCATGCAGTTAGTTCAGTATTTCCACTCTCTTCCACAATGCTAATGACTTTAAAGCACGCGCCTTTAGCCTAGAGTTCTTTTCTCACCAGTAGATCAGTATTTGGCCAGTTCCTGGATATCTCCACCTACATTTTCAAAGGCACCTCAATCTCAACATGCCCCTCACTGCTACGTGTTTTCTTCAATTTGTTCTTCCTTCCACATTACCCTTCTGAGTGAACTATAGCGTCCCCATTGAAAGCCTGGACGTCATGCTCTACCAACCTTTTCCTTCACATCCTTAGTTTAACGGATCACTTCTTCACTAATCTCTCTCAAATCCATCAAATCTTCCCAGTGCCTCTGCAACCACCTTAATTTAGGCTTTGTTATTCATTCCCCTCTTTCACTTGATCAGCTCTGAGAAGCCTTCCTGGACCATCCCAGTCTAGGTGAAGTACCGGCTTAGTTGCCCACTAGCACTAAGCTCACCTCCATCACATCATCTGAAATGCTGAACTGAGAGTGCCGATTTACTTATCTACTTCCCCCATTAGATTCCAAGTTTCCTGAGGATAAAAGCTTTGTCTTATTCTTCTTTGTGGCCACACTGCCCTGGTGTGGCTCAATAAATGTTTCTTAAATAAATGATCAATAAAGTCATTGGGCTGAGCTTCTATACTGCTAAATATCTGACTGGCCCACTCTATATCATATAGGGTCAGATAGAGTGATCCTTAATTAAACCACATTCTTACCTTCTTTGCAACATAGATGATTAATTTCAAGCTAGTATATAAGTGGACATTTATATCTATCTGTATTTTTTTCCACAAAAGTATAATGATAATTAATTCCAAAGCAACCCAATGGATCAAAGCCATAGTGAAAATTAAAACAATAATGGCAGAAGGAAAATAATACTAGAAAGAAGCAGCACCCAATAACCTCAGACTCAGAATAAGAAATGAGGCAATACGAACATTGCAGAAAGAGCATAACTTGGCATTTTAGTTCAACAAAACAGTAATTTTTCTTTTATTTGCAACAATACATAATATTGTCCTCTTAAAGAAGTATAACCCATGTCAAAACTTTAAACCTCAATGAAGTATGAGGTGTGACAATTAAGTTCACAAACTTGTTGTAATGATGTTGCTAACCTTTTTTGATATCAGAGGGATTATTCATTATGAATTTGTACCAACTGGACAAACAGTTAACCAAATTTACTATTTGGAAGTACTGAAAAGGCTGTGTGAAAAAGACAAACTGAACTTTTCATCAACAATTCATGGCTCTTGCATCACGACAATGCACCAGCTCACATGGCACTGTCTGTGAGGGAGTTTTTAGCCAGTAAACAAATAATTGTATTGGAACACCCTCCCTACTCACCTGACCTGGTTCCCTAATGACTTCTTTCTTTACCCGAAGATAAAGAAAATATTGAAAGGAAGACATTTTGATGACATTCAGGACATCAAGGGTAATACGACAAAGCTCTGACAGCCATTCCAGAAGAAGAGTTCCAAAATTGCTTTCAAGGGTAGACTAGGTGCTGGCATTGGTGCACAGCTTCCCAAGGGGAGTACTTCGAAGGTGACCATAGTGATATTCAGCAATGAGGTATATAGCACTTTTTCTAGGATGAATTCACGAACTTAATCGCCAGACCTCATATGTGCACCAGTCACAAAACTACTGAGGCTCCAGGCAAAAACATCAGGTTCCATAAGCTATGCAGTAAGAGGAGAAATGTTGGTTTCCCATCATTGTGCTTGACTTTTGACTCAGGGTGGTTTGCTACCAGCAGATACAATATTGAGACAATGAGTAAAATCCGTGAATGCTTACCAAAAATTCTAACGAAAGTTGAAACTGAAACTGAAGTTGCTTAACACAAGAGGAGGTACTGCCTAATGTCAATGAAAAGCAAGGCCAAAAAGCAAATCCTTAACTTTACTTTTATCTTCTGTTGAGGAGAAAGATCTTTGGACTAAAGGGATACAATAAACAATGGTATGAAGGAAAAGAGAAACTTTCTAAAGTGCGTAGAAATTATATGAAGTCCCTAACTGCTCTAAATGAGGTAAGTCCCTGACTCGAGAATTCTATCCCGTGCTTAGAGGACTGAAAACTATCATTACATTTGATGATCTCTGATATAATGGAGGATCCTCAAAGACTGGAGACATGCAAAAAGTAGTTTCCACTTTTAAAACAGGTTAAAAGATAAAATTTGCAAATTATATAAAGATTTCAACAAGATTCTAGAATAGATTACTAACTTACAAAAAGAAGTGGTTGTTATTAAAGCAAGAGTTGGTCAGCAAACTACATTTGAGGGCCAAATCTCTCAAGATGCCTATTTTATACATAAAGTATTACTGGAACACAGAGACACCCACTGTTTTTATATTATCTGTGGTTGCGTAACCACTACAAAGGCAGAGCTGAGTAGCACTCAAAGTGTAAAATACTTACTATATAGCCCTTTACAGAAAAAAAAGGGCCAAGACCCTGTATTTTTGTAAAAATACCCCTGCTCTAGGGGCTTTTATTGACTCTCTAAAAACAACCCCTACCAGACTAACCTCACGTCTCTGAGTTATTAGAGCAGGAAAAAAAGTACTTAGACGTCAGTAAGGTATGTGACACAAAATAACCTTGTGGATAAAATTGAGACATAGGATCTGAATCCTAATTAAATTAGGAGAAACTAAAACTGAGCGATTAAAAACAATCTTTAGTTTCCTAAAGGTGTATTACAAAGGTATTTTATAGCATCGAGTCCACCAGGTTTGGATTTTATTGTAATCCCTTGTATTAAGCTTAACTGAGTATAGTTGAAAGATGCTCTAACCATGAAAACTTAAAAAAAAAAACTTTACATGTAACTTTTATGGAATGTACATGTTTCATAATGTAAAGAATATCTCCATTACCCCCACCAGCTTGTTTAATGCTGAAATGGTTGCTTTTTAAAATGAGTTACTTAACTGTGATTCAACTACTACTCATTAAATATGACTTTACAAAAGTTCTGGAACGTATCTTTTCTGTTAATATTAACTGGGTTATATTGGGCTGCATCACGTAAGGTGAAAGCCTTTTAACTTAAGATGTTTGTGTTCCAAAAGTTTTCAAGTCTGTTGTTAAAGTACAAAACACCTTTTCATAGAAAAAAAGTGGTATAAATTACAGATGAGGTTAAGACAAGTATCTAAAACCCATTAAACACAGGTTATTGAACCAGAGTAATCCAAGAACCGAACTATAAAACGACACCACCATAACCCAGGTTTTGGTTGCTGAGCTCATGTCCTAATGATGTGGAACCACAAATGGAAAGAATTCCTGGGAAACTAGGACAGTCAGGAAGGGATACTGGGAAGTTCAGGCCTTGGTGAGATAAGAATCTAGGACAGAAATTCTAGGAGGGGAGGGATTTCTGGATCTCTGATAGGTGAAGGATCTCAGCAACAACAGTCTTTGTTGTATTTATTAAAATTAAGTATATTATTATTATTTGTTTTATCTCAGACAAGAAACTGATTGGGAAGAAGGTTCCTTAAAGGGCAACCCCATTCATAAGGAAAGGCTCTGCTAACTTGGAATTTCATGTTTGTTGGGATAGGATTTCACACCTCTATAACCAAAAATTTAAAAGCAAACCATTTGATTGTCAGTGTCTACTGTATTTTAATAAAAAAAACCTTTTTTTAAACTATAAAAATTTTTAGAGAATGGCTAAAATCTAAAACACTGACACCAAAGGCTAACAAGATGTGGAGCACTAGGAACTCTTATTTATTGCTGGTGAGAATGTAGAGCGGTGCAGCCACTGTGGAAGGCAGTTTGACAGTTTCTTCCAAAGTTAAACATACTCTTTTCATACAATCCAGCAATCACACTCCTTGATATTTACCCAAAGAAACTGAAAACTTATGTCCACACAAAAACCTGCACATGAATGTTTATAGCAGCTTTATTTATAATTGCCAAAACTTGGAATCAACCAAGATGTCTTTCAACAGATGAATGGATAAACAAACTGTAGCACATCCATACAATGAAATATTACTTAGTGATAAAAAAAGAAATGAGCTTTCAGTCCATGAAAAAGCAGAGGAATTTTGAAAGCATATTGCTAAGTGAAAGAAGCCAATCTGAAAAGGCTACATACTGTATGATTCTGACTATATCACATCCTCAAAACTTTGGATATAGTAAGAAGGCCAGTGCTTGCCAGGGGCTGGGTGACAGGGAGAGGCAAGGGTGGAGGAGAAGGACGGAAGGATAAACAGGTGGAGCACAGGGAATTTTTAGGGCGCTGAAACTATTCTGTGTGATACTGTAATGGTAGATACATATTCTACATCTGTCAAAACTCATAAAATGTACAAGACAAAGAGTGAACCCAAATGTAAAATAAACTATGGACTTTGGGTGATAAATATGTCAGTGTAGGTTGTTCAATGATAACAAATGGTAACAAAATGGTAACAGGAAAGGCTGTGTGGGATGGGGGAGGCAAAGGGTATATGGGAACTCGACTTTTCATTCAATTTTTACTATGAAAACTAACATTGCTAAAAAAGTCTATTAACAAAAAGATGTGCATAGTTCAAAAGAGTTGTTACACCATCAACACATTATAACTTAAATTATTAAGCATAAGAATACATTAGCATGTTCTCTTATCCCCAAAGAACAACATACTGCTTTAATTCATAACCTGAATTACCTTTCTAGTCTTCAGTTGGAGTACTCAGATCACCTCAACTTCACTCTCCTGTTTTCATGAACTTCATGCTGACATCTCCCTTTCTAATGCGTTGCCACTTTGTGGACTAGAATAGCAGCTGTTTCTTACCCTCATCACCTTCCATGAAGCCAACTAGCATCACAGTCAGGATAAACACATGGTTTTAGGATGATGGGATGAAAAAGAGCTGAGAAATCATCTCTGGCAGGAACATGCATAATCGTCTAGTCATGATAATGCTATTAGGTTAAATACTTAAATTTTAATAAATGTCAAACGAATTCATGGTTAGAATGTTAGGGTGAATTATTCCTTCTTTATTTAAGAGAAGGCTTACAATAGTTCAGATCTCACCTCAAGAGAGGCTTTTCCTAACCACCTTATATTAATATAAAGTGAAATCTCCCAATTCCTCTCATTATCCTACAGTTACCATTTTCATGGCCCTTATTCACCGTATCTTCTCTGCTTTTTATTTCTGTATGGTCTGTCTCCCTCACCAACGTATAAACTTTATGAGAGCTGGGACCTCGTCTCTCTTCTTATTGCTCTTTCCAGGCACATAATAAATTTTCAGTTTACTGAGTGCCTGCATAATGGGACTGTTGAAGAACAGACAGGTAAATGCGTTTCCCACATTCCAATTTGGTGATATGGGCTCTACCCGCATGCTGAACAGGATATATTACTTGACATTATTTTCACTATATCATTCATCATTTCCACATAGACTGTAGGATATCTTTGCAGACTGTTTTGAATAGAAGGCCTGCCATGTTGCAGATCTGGGGCTTAATGAATGATTCTGATGAGACAGAAAATGGAAAACAGGTTTCCCAGAGGGCATTAAATTCTATTCCTGTAAATGTACATGCTCGTTTTAAAACTCCTACCACAGTTTTGCTTTTGGTAATTAAAATGATTACCATAAATTAGTGATCCTATTATGTATCATACTCTGCTTTCTTTTTACCTTCATTAGATCTTCATGATAACCTTGTAACCTACGAATTATCTTCATTTGACTAATGAAGAAAACTGAGTCAGAGAGATTAAGTAACTTGTCTATGGTCTACAACTTATAAAAGAAAGTAAGATTCTTAGAAAGATTCAGGTCATAAGATTCTTAAGATGCAGGTCTGTGTATCTGACTCCAAAAGCCACAGTTTTCCCACAGGGCCAAGTATCCTGCCTTTGTTCAAATACAGACTTCATTTCACACAACTCCTACCTGCAAAGTTTATGACAACATGGCATGTAGATCACTATTTCCAAACTACATGCAGTGGGACCTGTGGGCAAGGCATTCGGCTTCCTGGTCCACAGAGCCTCATGTACCTCATACCTTATACCTCCTAGAGCAACTACTTTGTAATACAGATGTTTCTGAGACCATCCTGCCAGGAGAAGACATAGTTTAAATTCCTGTGTGTTGATATAGAAAGGCAAAAGGACAGAGGCTGATTCACTGATACCATATTTTTCCATGTAGAGGAAACTACTAGGTCTTATTGAACTTGATTTGTAAAATTCTCTCTCTGGCCTTAAGGAAGCTTTAGGCAACAGACTTACAGACTTGGCAAGGGATGAAATGGATGATACACTAGACAAAGAAGACCGTAATCGTTAGTACCTGCCATGAATAG
>NW_017731930.1:928434-938372 GCF_001890085.2 Hipposideros armiger | reverse complement strand
CACCCGGGAAGAGCGCAATGATGGTGCCAACTTGGGCCAGTGAAGCAACGTCCTCCACAACTAGACTGAAGAACAAAAAGGACAACAACTTGTCTGTTCCCCTTCCCCAATTCCCCAGAGCTGTTCCCATCCCCCAGAGCTGTTCCCATCTCCCAATTCCCCAATAAAAATCTTAAAAAAAAAATTACTTATAATGTCAAAAACAAAGCCAAACAAGAACCAAAAACCTAAGCATGGGTAGAATCTAAAATTCTAAAAGGGGAGTGAATAAGGAAATTATGGTGTAGCTAAGTGATGGAATGCTATATAGTCCTTTGGTATGAATACATTCTACATGAAGAAACGTGAAGTGTAAAAAGGATGGTCCTAAGAAAATGTCCTTTTCAACGATCTTAGCAGTAGAAATAAAGTTGCCATGAGGTTAGCATCCAAGAGAACCCAAGTAGGTGGTTCATCACTCTTGCTAGATGGTTCTTCTTGGCCTCATCGCATCCTGAGCCATTCATCCATCTTCTTAGAGATCCTAGCACTTCTGAAACATGACAAACTCATAACTGTCGCTGGGTGACAGTTATTCAGTGGGGTGGCTTCATGGTAGAGAAGTAAAATGTACAGGACAAAAACTGAGACTGCAAGTAAGGTCAAATATGGGAGCTTCTGCAACCCTAAGTTTCTCAAAATATGTCTTCATCTTCCCAACCCTCACCCCAGAAAATAGTACTTTCCTTCTTCAATGAGTAGAAACCTTTCCCCTAAAAGTCCCAAGGCAAATAATATTGCCTTTCCCCACCTCCACCCCAACAATCTGACTTGGAAGTTTCTCCATTCATACTATATATCCATCACACAGGATATTCTTGTTTTGTTTTTAGAGCAATGGCAAAAAGAAGAAAGACAAAAGGAACACAATTTAAAGAAGGTAAATTAACTCCTACTGGTCACCAACAATTCATGCTAAATTCTGATAAAAGCTCTATTAAATTTGATAGTTTATGGAACATTGTATATCAGAAATAAGAAGAGATGATTGAGACTTTCTCTTGAAAGCTGCTAGGCACACTGGAATCAGGAATAAATCTCCTGAAATTCAAAAGAGTAAAAGGAAACAATGGCAAAAACAAATGTCAATATGCCATTAAGTTGCGTGGACATCTTTCCACATCTGTCACCCATAATTAGATTCACCAATGAATAGAGATTCAAGGAAGTGGAAACTATAGTCAATAAGTATTTTTCTTTTAACAATCACCTAGACTTTGAATGAGAAAAATCCCTTTAAAAAAATCATCTCCTATATTCAGCACCAATAATTCCACTAAAATTTATATAAAATATATAATATGCCAAACCCAGCCCTAACCAAACACAGTTAAGAAGGAAATGAACATAGCTTCTGGGAATTTTCCTTGCCCAGAAATTCATTTTTGACCCATACCATTTCTTTTCCAGGTGAAAAACCATCCATATAATACAAGGCTGACTGTAACATCCTGAAAGAGTATTTGATGGGCAAAGTTTACCGAAGCGACGTCACAGAACAACATTAGGAGAAACCACAGAGATGAAAGTGGTCCATCTCCTCCATATAAGAGATTTATTTTAAAAGTAGGCAATTTTACTCAAAAACAGAAAACTCATATGGAACAAATTTTAAAAACAAAACAGAAACTCCAAACAAATGAAAAACAGACAAAAATCCTTGATCAGTCTTTTGATTCAGAGCTGTGTCAGACTAGGCAAACAGAACAGCTAAATATATTAGATGTGAAACACTTACTCTGAACAGGAAAAGGTATCAATACACATAGAAGTTGTCATGTCTAAATTGTGCCAGTAGTCTCAGTACAAACTATAGATGTTTGTGCCACCTACCAAACGCCCCACACCATAAAACAATTCTTTATAAAGCAACCTGCCTTAGCCAGAGACCGTGATCTGTGAAGAAAAGATTGATATAAGCCAGGAAAAGTCTAACCACAACCTTTTCCTTTTTTGCTTTTTGTTTGAAAAAGGTTAAGATTATAAATATTAAAAACTTAATTTGACTGGATAATGAATATCTGGAACATCCAGCTGCTCTTTTTCATCATATTCAATACTTTGCAAATTTTCACATCATTAGCAATTCACAGGAAGATGGCCATAAACCAAACATAATGAATGCTATTAGACATACAAAAATTAATCTTAGATTACATGCTCAGAACCAAATCTCTCAGCTTGTGAGGCACAGCTGAAAGGAACTTTACTGAAAGTGAGTTTAATTGGAATATGGTTAAAAACAGTCTTCTCTCACATCAGAGGCCACACTCTTCAGAAGGGTGGTTACTCTTCTCCCTGCTCAGGTAGGACTGAAACTTACTTCAGATTTAGCTTTGATGTCACCTCCCTTTAGGTAGCTCTTTCTGTTTCAGCAGGTTAGGTCCATCACTTATGTGCCCTCCAAGTTCATTCCCAACCTCCCCTCCTCTCCACTACCTCCCTGGGGGCACAAATCACAGCACTTAACCTGTCACATTGTTTTTCAGTTCCTGCTGGGCCAGCTGTAAACTCCACTGAACTAAAAACTATGAAAGTGGGGAAGTATTTTTCTTGTTTAATGTTTTATCCTCTGTACCTACACTCACTATGACTAACACATGATAGTTATTAAAAAAAATTCTTAGTTGAAAGGAAGGAGGAAATATTACAACAAGCTAGAGANGGTATATGGGAACTCGACTTTTCATTCAATTTTTACTATGAAAACTAACATTGCTAAAAAAGTCTATTAACAAAAAGATGTGCATAGTTCAAAAGAGTTGTTACACCATCAACACATTATAACTTAAATTATTAAGCATAAGAATACATTAGCATGTTCTCTTATCCCCAAAGAACAACATACTGCTTTAATTCATAACCTGAATTACCTTTCTAGTCTTCAGTTGGAGTACTCAGATCACCTCAACTTCACTCTCCTGTTTTCATGAACTTCATGCTGACATCTCCCTTTCTAATGCGTTGCCACTTTGTGGACTAGAATAGCAGCTGTTTCTTACCCTCATCACCTTCCATGAAGCCAACTAGCATCACAGTCAGGATAAACACATGGTTTTAGGATGATGGGATGAAAAAGAGCTGAGAAATCATCTCTGGCAGGAACATGCATAATCGTCTAGTCATGATAATGCTATTAGGTTAAATACTTAAATTTTAATAAATGTCAAACGAATTCATGGTTAGAATGTTAGGGTGAATTATTCCTTCTTTATTTAAGAGAAGGCTTACAATAGTTCAGATCTCACCTCAAGAGAGGCTTTTCCTAACCACCTTATATTAATATAAAGTGAAATCTCCCAATTCCTCTCATTATCCTACAGTTACCATTTTCATGGCCCTTATTCACCGTATCTTCTCTGCTTTTTATTTCTGTATGGTCTGTCTCCCTCACCAACGTATAAACTTTATGAGAGCTGGGACCTCGTCTCTCTTCTTATTGCTCTTTCCAGGCACATAATAAATTTTCAGTTTACTGAGTGCCTGCATAATGGGACTGTTGAAGAACAGACAGGTAAATGCGTTTCCCACATTCCAATTTGGTGATATGGGCTCTACCCGCATGCTGAACAGGATATATTACTTGACATTATTTTCACTATATCATTCATCATTTCCACATAGACTGTAGGATATCTTTGCAGACTGTTTTGAATAGAAGGCCTGCCATGTTGCAGATCTGGGGCTTAATGAATGATTCTGATGAGACAGAAAATGGAAAACAGGTTTCCCAGAGGGCATTAAATTCTATTCCTGTAAATGTACATGCTCGTTTTAAAACTCCTACCACAGTTTTGCTTTTGGTAATTAAAATGATTACCATAAATTAGTGATCCTATTATGTATCATACTCTGCTTTCTTTTTACCTTCATTAGATCTTCATGATAACCTTGTAACCTACGAATTATCTTCATTTGACTAATGAAGAAAACTGAGTCAGAGAGATTAAGTAACTTGTCTATGGTCTACAACTTATAAAAGAAAGTAAGATTCTTAGAAAGATTCAGGTCATAAGATTCTTAAGATGCAGGTCTGTGTATCTGACTCCAAAAGCCACAGTTTTCCCACAGGGCCAAGTATCCTGCCTTTGTTCAAATACAGACTTCATTTCACACAACTCCTACCTGCAAAGTTTATGACAACATGGCATGTAGATCACTATTTCCAAACTACATGCAGTGGGACCTGTGGGCAAGGCATTCGGCTTCCTGGTCCACAGAGCCTCATGTACCTCATACCTTATACCTCCTAGAGCAACTACTTTGTAATACAGATGTTTCTGAGACCATCCTGCCAGGAGAAGACATAGTTTAAATTCCTGTGTGTTGATATAGAAAGGCAAAAGGACAGAGGCTGATTCACTGATACCATATTTTTCCATGTAGAGGAAACTACTAGGTCTTATTGAACTTGATTTGTAAAATTCTCTCTCTGGCCTTAAGGAAGCTTTAGGCAACAGACTTACAGACTTGGCAAGGGATGAAATGGATGATACACTAGACAAAGAAGACCGTAATCGTTAGTACCTGCCATGAATAGGAAGACCGTGCATTGTTATACATACAGCATACTTTAAATAAAGCATAAATTAACTTCAATAAAAAGAGATCAGAATGTTTCTGTAACCTAGAAATCACATTCCCTGGGCTACAAGGATGCTGCACTTCAAGCCTCGAGAATATTCCAAGAGCTGTCTGGCATGATTGCGGCCAAGGTACCATAGGAGAAAAAGATCTGCTTGGAAAACCTGTCAACTTCTTCCCTGGTGTATGCAGGGTTTTCCAGAAACACAGTGGAGTGGAGTGAGCACCACACATCCAAGGACGCTGGGACCAGCAGTCCTCTGTAGCGGCTTCCTATTCATGGCAGGTACTAATGATTACAGTTTTCTTCGTCTAGGGTATCATCCATCCCATCCCTTGCCAAGTCTGTAAGTCTGTTGCCTAAAGCTTCCTTAAGGCCAGAGAGAGAATTTTACAAATCAAGTTCAATAAGACCTAGTAGTTTCCTCTACATGGAAAAATATGGTATCAGTGAATCAGACTCTCTCCTTTTGCCTTCTGTATAATTGGTATAAAATGGCAGCCGAAATCATGGGGGATTCTCTAAGCCTGACAATGGAAAAGAGACTGTGTAGCCAGGAAGTGTCATGGTGCCTCGTGCCAGAGTTCCTAACTTCCGTAGCGGCTTCATTTATTCACGTACAATTAAGGGTGTGTGAGTTTGTGTTACAACACGAAATAGAGGACCAACCCCACTGTACAAGCCTGTTCAGAAATCTAACAAAAACCAGGACAAGGGGCTGCTGGGAAAAAGCATACTCCCTTTACTGTAGTAGCTTTCAACCTCTTCCTTTCTCTCTCTCTTTTTTGGAATGCAAAGGAAAGGAATCAGGTGAAACTGCAAACCGATCTAGCTGCAAGCTAGCTGAGGACTGAGGTGGAGAGCGGTGAGTATTCACTCACACTGAAACCTTTCGGCGTCCTTTACAACATGCTGCCAAATTGTGTGTGGAAAGCTGCCAAGAGTTCAGCACCTGAGTGTCCAGTTTGTGCCCCTGCTTGAATAAAACTCTCCTTCTTGCATTCATATCAATAAATGAGGCTTAGACCTTTTCCTAAAGAATTTTAAGCTAATAATAAATGAGCTTGAGACATTAAAAAATTCTCGGAAATCTTTATACCTATTCTTAAGCACTGGCACTCTGAATTTCAAATATGTTGTACTAGAGCCTTTTCCCCTCGTCATAAATTTTAATTTACGAGGCCATGGCAACAGTCCTAATGAAGATTAATTACTGCAGTACATTCCATAAAACCTGCCCAGCATCCTCTGATGGTGAAGGCTACTGCATAAAGAAATGGACTGAAAATGTATCATGTCCTTAACGTCTCTTTTCTAGCTGCTTGGTATTAAAAACAATTTAGTCAAAGAAAAGATTTATTAGCTCAGAGTTCATTACAAACATAACGGCAAGAACAGAAGATGTCCTCTTAGATCAGGATTCTAATAATCAGAAAAGGTTGGGGATGGTGAGAAGGAAATAGAAGGCAGAGGAATGCAATCACATTACTGATCCATGATCCATGTACTTGGATGTGTTTCCTTCTAAAAAATTCACGTCATTTGAGACTGGCAAAAAAGCTCTGGTCCCCAATCTTTATTTATTTAGTTTTGGTTCATAAACACACTTGAGACCTGGGTGAAAATTCATGACCCTNGGGAAATATTAGTAAATACAAATTTTCCAAAATTCTAAATTTTTCCTTAAAGGCTCAAATTTTATCATTAGCAACAGTAATTTTCAGGGTTTTCCTTGAAATGTAAACATGTCATTTACCTCTGGGTGTTTTCAAAATTTTCTCATTATCATATAGTAGTTTCACTATGCTATGTCTAGGAATGAGTTTGTTTGTGTTCCCTTCTTGGGGCTCTGCAGTGTTCTTGGATCTATCAATTAATAGTTTTCACTAAGTTGAAAATTTTGGGGCCATTATTTCTTTAAAATTTTTATGCTTCTTTCTCATTTCTCCTTCCATGATTACAAGAGCATATATATTGGACTACTTCACAGTTCTCTTAGGTTTTGTTCATTTTTCTTCAATCTTTTTCCTTTCTGTTCTTTGGACAGGGTCATTTCTACTGTATCTTTGGGTTTGCAGTTCCTTTCTTCTGACATTTTAAAACTGCTTTTGAGCCTACCTACCAATTTTTTTATAGTAATTGTACTTTTTAGCTCTAGAACTTCCACGTTTGGTTTGGTTTAGTTTTAAAATTTTAAATATAGTTTCCACTGCTCTGCTGAAATTACCTACCTGTTTATTCATTCATACCATCTTTTCCTTTAATTCTTTGAACATATTTAAAATAGATGCTTTGAAGTCTTTGCTAAATTCAAATCTGGACTAAGAGTTTCTATTAACTGCCTTTTTCTTGGATACAGATCACATTTTCCTGCTTCATTGCATGTAAAATATTTTTATAGAAAACTAGTCACTGTAGATAATATAGAAACACTAAATTCTGTTAGGTTTTTCTGAGGACAACTGGGCTTGTATTCTAGTAGGCAGATATCTTGCTTTGATTCAAACTGCAAACTCTTTCTAGCCCATGGTACTCAGATGCTTATATCTGTTTTGTTCTTACGGCTTCTAAATGCTGCTTTTTCAGCCTGATTTCCTGTGGGTCTCCCTTAGCCTGTGAAACGTGACACTCAGCCAAGGACTCAGGCAGAGTTGGTCTCACCCTCTGTGTAGTTTCCTTGTTTCTGGGGATTCTCCTAATTTCTAGCTGCTCTGTTGGCTTTGAGATCTGTACTCAGACACCTCAAGCAGAATGTTTCATTTACCTCTATTTTAACACCTAATACCATTTAATATGCTCCTTTAGCTTTTATTACACTCAATTCATGACAATGACAAATGAATTTAAGTTGGCCATCATCCCTTTCAGAAACATAATTTCACTAAAAGTGTAGGGATGACGGAAAAAGAAATTTTTATATTGATCTTTTTTATCTTTTGGTTCATTCTTTAAATGATTAGAAATATAGAACTATAAAATATATAATATCTGTATTATGAAAAGTATAATGTGCCTCTATTAATGTCTTTCATTTATTTACAAATAAAAACACTGTCATCTACAATAAACACAATGCATAAATAAAAGTCAGTAAGTAAAGAGGATACTGCCATAATGAAAATATTCCAGAGAAAAAAACTGTGTCTTTCTGGTGAGGTCTAGTTTAGAAGTATGCTCTTTCTGGTGATACAAGATAGCAAAGAAAATGGACATTCTAGCCGCTGTCTCTATCCTTGTGATTTCATGAATCGTTTAAAAGATAATTTATAAATATGGCACCAGTCATTTTTATCTCCTTCTGAATTCATTTTCATGAAAGACAGCACAAATACTGATATACCTATCGCCTCCCAACTGATTGTGACACCTCAGTGTGTTAGGACACCATTGCTGGAAACTCACTGTTGTCAGTAAAAGGGAACCATGTAAGTATTTTAGCAGGAGAGTAATTAAATTTGTACCTTAGAGATACTGAACCCTGGCAGAAATGGAAAGGGCAGTTGGAGGATATAATATTTGAAGGTAGGATATCAGTTTAAAAACTGCAATAATCCAGGTGAGATGGGGGATTCAATGAAGGCCGTGGCAGTGGAGATGAAGGTAGGGGACAGGTATGAGAGCTGTTAAGGCAAGAAAACCAACTAGATTCTATGGGCTACATGGTACATGATATATTCCAGAGAATCAATATGCACAAAAGCATAACTGTATGTGCTAAATATGGTCTAAGAAAGCAGTTCAGTAAATATTGTGAAGCTGCCTTACAAAAATGCCTTTTTTTCAACCAGTGTTAATTAAGGAGGTATTATGTGTGCCAGACACATTACTAGGTTCTGGGGATGCAGCAGTGAGTAAGACAAAGTCCCTGCCCTGATGATAAGGAAAACTGTTCTAGGATAGTTACCCACATAGGCAGTAAAATGAAAGCCAGGTTCTGCTATTTCTGGGGAACAGCCAATCAAGACTGCACTGACTATCCTGGCCCTGTTAAATGCCTAACATCTAACAGGATGCTGCCTTCAACTCACAGATCCCAGAACATGTAGCTGATTGATTATGGATCCTTCTATCAACATACCTCTCTGTTTTCAGGTACTTCCAGGTTGGAAAGCGGCAACCACCTCTCTCTCACTGACTAATCACACTTGCATCTTTCTCCGCCCTCCCTGATCAAAACAAAACAAAACAAGCAAGAACCCCTACTGTCACATCCATACTTTTCTCTTAAGGCCTTGAGAAATAAAAACAAAACAAAACAAAACAAAAAAACTAGGTCACACACACAAAGAGATCAGGGTCACCTTTAAGAACTGGCTGTTCCTGAAATATAATTTCAGAACTTCTGAGGAAAACATTTCACCTAAAATAGAAATGACTTTTCCTAAAATAGTTATTTGGAAGACTCAATTATAAGTAGGGCAGATGAAAATATCCAAAAAAGAAATGTAACCCAGCTAGCTTTTACACTGTTTTCACACTGTTTTCAGTTTTGATGATGAATATTTCACCAGCTTCCTAGTGAGCCTCCCTGTAGAAGGAGCCTCCCTTCCTTCTGACGACTCCAATTCTCTATGTTGTAATTAAAATGCTGATTTTTAAAAAAATTAAGTTTCAGATTTGACTGTGTGTATCATCTGCTTCCAATCTTTAAGCCACACTTCCTTTTAGGTCCTGGAACACGTGAAGCCCCTCGCCGCCTCAGAGGCTTCACACTGCTGTTTCTCTAATAGAACCCTCTTCCATTTCCTCTTGCCTGCTCTGTGGTATTTTCTGACACCAAACACGTGGTCTCTTTTCAACACCAATTCTCTGACACCAAATGAGTATCCAACAATTCAATTCCATCCTGACACTACGCAGAGTTAGCATAGACCCCATGGGTAAAGGGTTCAGTCCCAAAAGAATACCCACATTTTAGATGCCAGCTGCAAACGGGTTCTCCAAGCTACCTCACTTCAGTCTGGCCGGCTACAAATTCAGGGACTCTCATCCGGCCCTCAGATTTGATAATTCTTTAGAATGACTCACAGAACTCAGGTAAGTGCTTTATTTATGATTACCAGTTTAATTATTAAAGGTTACAACCCAGGAACAGCCAAATGGAAGAGACACATAGGGCCAGGTATGGAGAGGGGTGGGGTGCAGAGCTTCCGGGCCCTCTCCAGGTGAATCACCTTCCCAGCACACCAACACATTCACCAACTTGGAAGTTCTTGGAACCTCATTGTTCAAGAGTCTTTGTAACTCAATTTCCAGCCCCAACTTCCTCTCAGGAGGTGGGGCTAAAAGTTCCCATCCTCTAATCATGTTTGGT
>NW_017731930.1:919736-927834 GCF_001890085.2 Hipposideros armiger | reverse complement strand
CAATGATGGTGTCAACTTGGACCAGTGAAGCAAAGTCCTCCACAACTAGACTGAAGAACAAAAGGACAGCAACTTGTCTGTTCTCCTTCCCCCAATTCCCCAGCGCTGTTCCCATCTCCCCATTTCCCCAATTAAAAAAAAAAGAAATCTTAAAAAAAAAAGAAATATAAGATACTTGAAGCTTTATTAAAAGAAAAGGCAAATGTTACATAACTCTAGAACATTTCTGAGAAATGGAGAACAGGGTTGATGAGGGGGTGAAAAAAAAGATTATTTTCTTGTACTATACAGAAAGTAAGAGATCATCAATTGGCACCATAGTAAATTATATTAGGCCAAAGGCCTTAAATGTTTATAAAATAAAAGGTAATGGGGCTTAATTTCAATTACTTTACTAGGGAGTGGAGATGGAAGCCATGCTGCATGCAATGGAGAAGGAAGGAATGTGTGTGCTTGCTGGTCAGCCAGTGATTATTAGTGAAGAAATCAATTCAAAGTCTAAATATAAAGAATTATCTTTAATGCCTTCCTGTATGCCAAATAGCATTCATAAAAATAAAATACGCTTTAAGAATTCTATTTAGATTTTAGTTCTTTAATTCCATTTAGGATTTTAAAAAAGAAGTCTTCCCATAATGTATGAATTAAAAAGCAGAATGTCAACTTTGACACCTCAAAATTTCATGAGGTAAAACTTCAAAATTCATGATAAACTATTTCTAATTCTGACAAAGAATGTAAAGACCATGAAGAAAATTTTAGAGAAAAAGGAGGTGTTCAAAATACATTTTGTTCTCACTGATAGAAAGTGAGCATCTATCTTCTAAGGCAAATGTGCAAACTAGTAAACAGGAGCAGCTGACAGTGGTAAGAAATCACTGCTCCTGCTAATTATGTTGCAAAACTAATTGAAACATTTCAGAATATTTTGAATTTATTTCTGTATCCTAGAAATTTATTCCACAATGGTGATGTTGGACCTAATGCTGATTTATATACTTCATTCTTTGGTATCTGGCCAAAGTGCGTATTTTGTGTACTTCGAATATGCACTGGCTGGACTGCACTTCAAACCCCAACCTTTATTAAGGGCCTTGGACTCTTCAATTGTGGGGATTCTGCTCAGAAACACCTTTGTCCTTCCTAACATTCAGCATTTATAGGACAGGCGTAGAGAATGGGAGGAAGGAAACACATTTCAGCTCTGGCCACCTAACCATACAGGAATCTGGGAAGACAAAGGGGACACAGGATATCGAGTAATGCTAAAAGCAATATCCAAGGGAACAAGTAGGAAAATTTAGGTAAAGGCCACCTGTTTACAGAATTTCCCTCTTAAATCTAGTAGAGTTTAACAATTCCACTCAGTAACTTCATTATGTTTTCCAAGCATTCCAAAACAACAGGAATATTTGACTGAAGGACTATAAATTATACATGAAGTGAACATCGTTAAGAATGGCAGACAAAGGACTGTTACATGAATATTCACAGCCTCAAAGAGCAAGCCCCACATTTGGAAGTATCTTCAGAATTTGGAATATTCACCCAACAACTGTTGGCGGCACACTTACTGTGTGCTGAGCACTGCTGTAAAAGAAGTGTAGTCTGTGACGGCACAGCAGAAGAGACTATGATTCAGCATTTTAACTTTAATAAGACTTTTAGAAAAATGAAATTTATTCTAAANGTTTTTCATGATTTTATGTATTGTTACTTAATTTTATATCAAAGAATGTGAAAGTGTTTAAATTCAGAGAGGCTTTTTTAACAACATTCTCAACAGCATCCTCTCATGGTGAAATCAAAATAAAATACCCCAGTGCATCAAATACTTAAGCATAAAGGACTCAGAAAGAAAGAGATAAGAAAAAAAAACTAGAGACAGGAAATAAAAATACAACTTTTATAACACTCTTATATCTGTTAACAGGGATTACAGAAACAAGAAGCGAGCCCTTAAAATGATGATAAGACCATGAAATATTCGTCTCTACAACATCTTTCGGATTAAAAGGAGAAGACCCACATACCTAATGCTACCAATGGTAAAAACGTACCTAATTTTATTTTCCATATCTTCACTATCTGATTCTTCAGAGCTTCTGTACTTATCTGGATCTGGAAGTGTGCTCGGATCAAATCCATCATCATCATCATCGCTCCAATCCAGAAAGGCTTCTTCTTCATCTTTGGACTAAGAAAACACAAGCGAAATTGTGGTTTAAGAAAACAGCTGAGCAATAATTAGGTCTTATTTGTAGAACCAAATAAATACCCTTCTAATTGAAATCCTCAAATTAGATGCCTTCTATTCTGGTGAAAGCCTCTATGTGACTTTCAGAACCATAATCATTTGCAAAGAGAAAGAAAACTTGCGTAATTTCAAAAATAAAATGAAATAAAATATGGCTCCAAAAGACTATTAAGTCACTCAAATACAATACGGGGAAAAAGTATCAGTTTTATCACTTCTATATAACTCAACTATCAAAGAATAAAGTATAAAATAAAGTTGTTTCAGTGCTCCTCCTATCCACACAACGTGTAAATTTCAAAACTACCAAAAATATTAGGTGAAAATATAAAAGGCCAGAAGGTAGAGTACAGGCATTCTTTTTGTCTGATGATTTTGATCATTTTATAACCAGAATAATTTAAGTCTTAAAGTAACAATCAGATACATACAAGTTCATTAATAGTAAGGGGTCTTCTAAATTGAACTGTAAGTATAAAGTCACTAAAAACAATGGAAAAAGGGAAGGAATACTAAGAGACAGGAAAAGCAGTAATACATTGAAGAATTGGGAACTATCCAGTTTCATACAAGTAGGTAGGCAGGTGGAGGTTTTTTTTGCTTTTGATTGATGGTAGTTTATTTTTGTCAAAGAACAAAGTAATACAATGCTAAAATAAACTTACTACACATTTATGTAATAAATTTATTCCTGGCACACTTGTTTTGTCATGCAGTAGATAAGAAACACAAACAAGCATTTCCACATGCATTTAACAAATTATAAGTAGAACTTAAAAAAAAAATTCTGGATAAGTTTCTCTCAGTTGCCATCTTTATTATTCTTCTTCACACCATGTGAGATAAACATCAATGATTCTTTTGTTTTCAACTGTTTAATGCTCTTTCCCAGACACTGAAAACACCTCAGTATAATACAGCAATTGACTGTAGGCCACTATAGAAGTCCTCTAACACTTTTTAAACAGCTCTCCCTTGATAACCTCTAAATATAAAAAAAGGAGGAAGATGTAAAGAAAATAAGGATTAGTCATCACTGCAAAGTCCCTTATTGCTTTTATGGTAAAGCTCCCTGCTAAAATGAAAATGTCTGGAAACAAATATCAGAGCGGGAATAAAAGGTTGCCATCAGAAGCAGTAAGCAGCACACTTTACAGCATACTATATATATGTCTACTTAGAAAGAATCAAGAATATCAGCAAAAACTGAATGTCATCATATATTCAAGAACACTAATCTCCTACACTACAAGATATTTCCCAATTTCCAGTCTGATGCTCTCAAAGGAATTTGCTGTCTGAAGGTGGAGACAAAGCAGACTGTAAAAAATTCTAAAGTTTTTTGGTTTCAGGTAACCTTTACACTTCAAAAGTATAAAGGACTCTAAAGAGCCTTTGATATTGTGGATTGTATCGACTGACATTTACTACATTAGAAATTGAAAGCAAAGATGTTTTTAAAAATTTATTGATTTAAAAGTTACAATAAAACACTACATACTAACATAAATAGTATATTTTAATGAAAAATAGCTTTAATTTCTGAAACAAAAGAACATTGTTTTACATTTTTGCAAGTTACTCTAATGTCTAACTTAAAAGAAGATAGCTAAATCCTCANGTTTAATGTTTTATCCTCTGTACCTACACTCACTATGACTAACACATGATAGTTATTAAAAAAAATTCTTAGTTGAAAGGAAGGAGGAAATATTACAACAAGCTAGAGACGAACAGATCAAGTGGATATTTTTAGCTCTTAAGTAGCATGTGATTTAAATAATGCTGAAGGTTCTTGGTCCAGTTCTTGGCGACACATATAGAAACTTGTCTAAATATTTTTATTGTGAAAGCAGTACAACTACATTATATGGACTATTTGGGAGATAAAGGCATGAAAAGTCACTTATGAGCAAAAAGACCATTGCAATATTTGAGGTCTTTTTTCCTCAAAAGGTACAAAAGCCTATATGAAAACTCACTGGAAACCAGAACACATGATTCTGTATGGCTCCTAGCAGACCAATGAATTCTCTGTCACAAAGTCCACTGCCACAAAAAGCTAGGTTTCCTACCAAATTGTTCTGTTTCTATTTTAATAACAATAATAACAAATCATAACATCTTGTATGAATTCTACCAATGCTAATTTCACAGTTCCACAGGGAAGAGCAGGAGTGACAGCCGCAGAGTAAAACCCACCCTGGGCCAACCTGTAACATGGGTAAAGATGAGGACAGAAACTGGAGAGCATCAAAGCAAGGCCTCCCATCTATGCTTGTTTTGACAAAGCACACAAATGCTTAGAGCCTCAGACTGAGCTGGGCATCTGCTGCTGACAAACCAGCTGACATCCTTCTGTACTACAGGTAGAGTACCCTCTACTTTTTAGCTTTGTATCTGAGAATAATGGAGCTGTTAATGGTAGCTTTCTTAAAACTCTTTGAAAGGAACTCAGGGCCACATTATTTTCATTGTCCCTGGGACAATATCATAAACAAGAGATCTCTTTTTGTCACTCTTACTTAAAGGAGTTGAATCTTGCACATCAGCCTCCCTTTGGAATCTTGGTGTCAGAGACGACAATTCTGATAATTCTAAAGGGCTGGGGATGGTTTAAATTCTACTGTGGCTGTGCACTGACTGAGCTGAGAAGGACAGAGGTACAAACTCTTGAAAACCCTATCACACCTCCCTGAGGAGGAATTACTGAACCCAAATTCAGTCATTCTCCTTCAAATCTGGCACTCTTTTGCCTATTTCCTACTGACTAAGTGTCTTTCCATGTAGAGAGACGAAAGTGTTACCCATATTGAATATTTATGGATGTCACCAAGGTGAAGAAAAAAGAAATACCCAGAGAAAGCTTTCAAAGTAACTAGCTCATGCTAGTTATTTTGGGACTAACAGCCATTTTCTAATTAGTGTATCTAGTCCCTTAAGAGTAAATTCATATCTGAAAATGCAAAGTTAATACCCAGAGAATAACCTACCGGGAGAGCAAAAATGACCAAAAGGCAAGAACATTAGCTGTTCCTACAACTATTGAGTGGAAGCTAGAAACAATGCAGCAAATAAAATCCATGAACACATGGGGAGGACCCTCTAAAACTGACATCACAAAATCTTAGCATCTAGTCATGTTTATGAGACCAAAAAAAAAAAAAGATGTAGCCAAACTGGAACAATACAGGAACACTGCACTGGTAGTATTATTATATAAATAGCACTAGCAATTATTACTGTCAAACTTCTAGTGTATATGGATTTACTTATGAATACTTTTTCTTATCCAAAACAATTTTGGTTTTAGTTTACATATATCTTTATTCATTGCCACTGAAGTGATTTTAAGAGAGAAGAAAAAGGGGAAAAGAGTATAAATAGAAATTTCACATGTAGACTACTGCTTGTAACTTACCCTAAATCTGCCTTCTAATCCAGGAATAGCAAATAGGTCTGATCTTGTGTAGCAATCACAACTGATTGATGGAGTAGATGTATTGGGAAGGACTGCTTGGGCTAAGTGGGAAGGAATAATAGACAAGTCCTTTTCCGGATGAAGGATGGGGAAATTAAGCACCAGTAATATGTACCTGCCACCCTGGATCTAGTTCAGTGTTTCTCAACTGTGGGAGATTCTGTTCCCCAAGGTATATCTGGCAATGTCTGAGGATTATTTCTGGTTGTCCCAACTGGGGAGGTGCTAGTGGTTCTACCAAGGATGATGCTAACCCGTCTACAATCATCCCTAACCCCCACCAGACAAAGAGTTATCTGGGCCAGAAAGTCAATAATGATAAAGCTGGGAAACCATAGTCTAGTTAAATCTGGCCTATGGTCCATGGATCAGGTCTTCAGCCAAATGACCTCAAATTTGTCTTCAGGAAGTTTTCCTGAGCTGCCTCTCCGAATACTAGAGTAATTCTATATAACCTGATTGGAATATTAGAACTAGGCAATCAATTTGATTTAGGCAATTCACACTGATCTGTCCCTAACTTGTATTGTGACCACAGACAAATTACTATTTTATCCCTTGACACCTTGGTTTCTTCATCTATAAGAAGAAGGGGCTAAACTATATAGTCACTATTGATAGACAAAAGGCAAACTGCTAGGAAGCACTTTAAATGGGCTAAGGGAATAAAGCTCTGTTGATATTCTCTTCAACCAAAGATAATTTTTTCTTTAGCTTAAGACAAGTTTACCAATTCATTTCAGTCTCCACTAATGCAGAGTTACTAGCTGTGCCTGAAATTAAAACTATTTTAATTTTCATGTAATGCTTAAATATTTCCCACCTGAATGCTTATCTTTAAGTTAAGATGCTTTGGCATCTCAAGGCACTGCCATCTTCTTGTCCATCACCATTACACTATCTGAATTTGGCTTCTTCCAATTCTTCAACCATCTACTCTGTTGTCTCATATCATTTAAGCTATTAAGACCAATTGCATAGCTGCTTATCATTATATTTCGCTTTTTTTACTCTATAAATCTCTTTTATCAATCAATTAATCAAGTCAAATATTTCAGGGCCTTTGTTAGGCCTATGACATTAACATTGGGGATAGGAGTAGTGGCTGGAGCTGGAAGTGTTGGCACAAAGAGAGTTTCTAGCGACACAGCATTGACAGGCTAATTAGAATGACGCACGTGAAGCTATTAGAGAACAAGTCATATGAACTAGGTGGTAGCAGGGAAATGTCACTATGAGGGTAAGAAATGCCAGAAGAATGAAACAAAATATCTGATGTACATAGATTAAGGATGACTCAGGAACTATCATAAAAAACGTTAGAAAAAAAATCCTTATGAATTAGATACAGAAGGAATGCTGACATCTTGACAATGACTTCAAAGGCTGGCTCTATGTTTTAAAGGTATGTTAGACAGATGTGCAAAATGTGGCTGCATGACAAACTGTAAGANAAGCAATAAAATATCGACAAGATGAGTTTTTGGCCATATACAAGTTTGTTCCATCAATTCATCATCACTTCTCCAGGTAAAAATCCAAGTCTAATCTGAACCTCTCTCAGTGAGTTATTGGAAAACTACTCTCTGCAGGGACTAAACCTGGCTCATGCTTGGTGAAAATTAAATAGCAATTTAAAATCAGAAATTAATTGAATGAATTTAGGTTTTGACAAATGCATATGAATGAATCCAGCAGAATGTGAAAATCCATTAACCATGTGCACACAAAAAGGCAAAAATGCTAAATAGTGGGGAAAACATCCCTATAAATGTAAAAATTACAAACCATGATGGCATTATCTTCCAAGGAAATATATGACTTTAACATTGCCGAAAGAGGTGTCACTGAATAAATATTTCCAACCAAAACCAATTTTTTCTCTTAGCATTTTGTAGAGAGGATCCTCAGTCATCTCTGCTGAGACCACCTTGCTCTGACAGCCAGCCTCTTAATAAAAGCAGGCTCATTTCTAAATAACTAGTTTTAAATAAATTGTATATTAAAAATAAAATCACAGCAAAAAAAAGTTTTTCTTCTTTTACCCTCCCTTCCAATTCTCAGTATTACAGCACCAACGACTCGAGGGGAGTGGAGAAGAGATAAAACACGGACGTTCAGATTAAAGCTCACTTTGCTTTGGAAAACAGGTGGTTCTTCAAAAAGTTAACAGAGTCATCAAATAACCCAACAATTCCAATCCTAGGTATATACCCAAGAGAACTGAAAATGTATGTCCACACAAACACTTGCAAATGAATGTTCATAGCAGTGTTAGTCATAATAGCCAAAAAAGTTTAAACAACCCAAATGCCCTACAAATGATAAATGGATAAATAAAATGTAAGATATCCACACAA
>NW_017731930.1:890591-918936 GCF_001890085.2 Hipposideros armiger | reverse complement strand
TCATACAACTCCTCATCACTGTCAAAACTCCCAACCATTAGCTTGTCCTCATCTGTGTCTGATGACGAATCACTGTCTTCACATATTGCCTCTCATGGCCTTCTTTCTGCCGTGGCGTGTTCAGTAGGGTTTCTTCTTCCCATAGCCAGTCTCAGATTGTCTTCTTAGTTGGAGGAGGACCAAACTTACATTCAGCAGCACAATTTCCATTCACTTTTGCAAACTGGATCACTTTTAACTTGAATTCAGCACTGTACGAAAATCTTTTCTGAGCCATTTCTGGGCAGAACATGGCAAAACGTAACCTACCGTAATATACCGGTAACAAGTGTGAAACAAAGACGACAAGTGTGAAAAAGCGGGAAATGCAAGTAAAAAAATCTACAACCACTGTATAAAATGCACCCAGTTTTTAGACCCCAAATTTTTCGAAAAAGGGTACGTCTTGTACATGAGGAAAAATGGTACTTGTCAGTGAAAGAAATGAAATAATGATATATGCTACAACATAGATGGAACCTGGAAAACATTATGCTAAAGAAGCCAATCACACATTATGTGCTAAAGGAGCCAATAACAAAGGACCACATATTGTGATTCCACTTGTAAGTGTCCAGAATAGGCAGATATGGATTTATAGGGACAGAAGGTAGATTAGTAGTGGTTGCCAGGCATAAGGGGATGAGGGAATGGTAATGACTGATAGGGGTACTGGGTTTTTTCATGTGGTGACAAAAATGTTCTGAAATTAGGTAGTGGTATTGGTTGTGCAACTTTATAAATATATTCAAATCCACTGAACTGTACAATTGAAACACTGAATTTTATGGTATGTGAACTGTATCTCAATTTTAAAAATATAAAATAGATTAATGGTTACTTTTTAATATAAAGCTACAAAAAATTTTACATTCTACTTTTAACAAATACACAGGATTATTTAATAGGTAATAACATACAAATTCTCTTTCATTGCTATGAAACGGTCAATCTAGCTGTAGAGAAAGAAAAAAACTAGAGAGTAAGGGCAGAGAAAGGACAGCATCTTTGTATGATGTCAACTAAAAACACTCAAGCAAAAACCCAACACATTTACAAACATTTTCTTTGTTTTCAAATTTCATCATCACAGGAGAGGTTTAAAGAAATTATAAAAGAACTTAATTTTCAAATTTTCACTTTTGATGAAGGAGGAAAAAACCCAACTTTTATCTTTAAAAGGGTGTTACATCCACAGAAAGTATTACTATTCCCATTACATGGATTCAGATTTGAAAATTGAGGCTTAGAGGAACTAAATCACTTTCTCAATGACACATAGTTTATATGATAAAATTAGAAAGAATTCCAGTTATGTTAGACTCCAAGGTCCACCCTCTTTCCATTATGTCAGAAAGACCAAATGTAACTTGTAAGAAAGCAACTATAAGCACACATAAGCTCATGTTTGGTACTTGTCCTGAGAATCTGCTCATGCGGTTTTTCTAAAACCAATCCTTGTTGTAGTTAAAAAATAGTGAGCATATAGTTCATGCCCTTGTTTGTAACAGCTGCCAAAGTCACTAGCAACAAGCATGGCATACCTTGAACTTCTGGTTTATGTTGCTGTTTAGATAAGCTCTGCAGTGTTAAAAGAAACACTGTCATGGATTACAGCCCTCTGTGTCAGTATATTCTTTGTTAGAGACCATGCTCCTGATACCAGACCATCTCACTAAAACTGGTCATGTGAGGAACAAAGAGAACGAATGGGGAGGACAAGGCAGACTCATCATCACTAAGAAAATCTAATGGTATGTGTAGAGTAGCATCTTTCTACACGAAGAACAATACAGTCCCTTTCATTATTCTGTCAAAATAAATATTAATGACGTTATCCACAAGTCCTAGTAGCTGTTCAAAATTATTTTCGTAAATGGTCCACAGACATATTGTTACTTAAGTTTTTTCAGAATCCAACATTATGTTACTTACCATAATTTAAAATACAACATTCAAAATACAATTCCATGATGACTTTTTAATACCCTAAATATCAAAATCTCTGTAGACAGGCCAAAAATATATTTTGGTAATTGCTTAATGAGACATTTGTGTTTTTCAGATATGTGTGCTGACTGTCCTACCTTTCCCCTTGTTTATAATTCAGATAAAGACCACAGAAGAAAAATTCCTTACAGAGTAGTTGCTTATTAGCAAACAAAATATTTAAGACGATAGCATATGTTTATGAACTTCCAGTTTATTCAGAGCAAAGCGCCACTCGTTGAAGTCTTTATTCGTACATATATTCCAACACAACCCTAGCACACTCACCAAAGTGAGAAAAATAAAAAAGCGTAAAGTATCTCAGAAGGCATATGTAGAATCACATATGGTGCTTAAAATTTTAACTTTGGAAATAAATTCTATAATGAAAAGAAACTTTAAAGCATGTGAATGTCTTTTAATATAAACCTTAACTCAGAAATGAAAACATTTTTGTTGTCTCACTTGGGGATCTAGGACCATAATTATATTTATTCAACAAATATTTTCTGAATGCTTACTTTGTGTAAGGTACCCATGACAGGGGACTTCAAGGGATATGAAGAGAAATAAAATCTGGTCCATGCTCTAAAAGTGCTTCCAGACTAAGGGTCAATAATGAAGGAACATATATAATTCTAATACAAGAAAAGAAGTGATATATTATATACTCCACAAGAGAAACTACATAATTAAAATGCGACAGAAGCTTAGCCAATGGAAGGCTAGTTCTGGCACTGGGACAAGGATATTGGTGGTGGCAGATGTTAAGGAAAGCTTTGTGAAGAGGATGTCATTTAAGTTATTCTGAGGACAAATAAGGAATGGGACATGTAAAGGTCATGAAGAAGGGCATTCTGGGTGAAGGCACAGCATAAGCAAAAATAGAGTTCACAAATGGTGTAGGCACAAAGAAGGTCAATAATAGAAAAATAACTAGAAAAAGGTACCTCTCCCCTTCCTCCAAGCAGACGCAGTCCCTTGCCAGAGTGCACAGCTTGGGAAGCAGAATGCCAACTGGATTTTTGCTCCTACTGGCTCCCTCAGCCAGGCCCTTATCCAGTTAACAACCTGATAACCACACGGGCAAGCCTGGCTTTGTACGCAAAGAACACAGAGGAGAAGTCGTGGTGGTGACCAAGTGACTTCTATTAAGTCTTGGCTCCACCGCTCCAGCTGTGTGACTTCAGGTAAGTCACTACCTTATTATGCCAGAGTTTCATTATCTGGGAATTAATAAACTAACAACTAATTCATGACTCTATGGATTGAGGAAATAAATATACAGTAACTTGTACCAACCTTGGCCAAATGTAGGGCCTCAATAAATGACACAAAGTAGCTGCTTGTTTTGACAGAAGGGAAGCAAAGGGATGTAAATAATTCTAGAAAGGTGGACAGGACCTGGGATCCCCAGCTAACACATCTTTGGATTTCTGAGAGAGTCAAAATATCTACGCATATACTAACTAGCTATTATTTTAACCAAATAAAAAGAATGTTTAGGATGACAAAATACTCAGTATTATTGAGCATGTCTTTATGTTGGTGCAAAATTGCCAATTATCATAGAAAGGACTTCATTTTATTCTACTATTAAGTCCTTTTCAATTTGTATTACCTTTTATGAAATAATGATAACTGTGGTTGTGTGTGCTTTTGAGCATGCCTAATGGAAAAATCTAAACAGGTGGTAACACTATGTATATACCTCATTTTTTGTTTGTTTTGAAATGTAAATGTTTGGGAACCACTATATTCAGTATACTCCTGAGATCTCTGTAATTGGTTTTATAATCTACTGAAGGCTTTCTATTTCAAGATTATAAACAAATAATATTAACAAATGTCTACTGGAAAAGTCAAAATAATTTATAACCTAACATAGGGGAAAAGGGAAAAAAATAAAGATAGTTCCAGAATAACACTATAGAGAAAAAGAGTGATATAGACCAGTGTGTCTGTGAGGATCAGAAACCTAACTACGGGTAGGTGAAAACCGAGAATAAAATAGTATTAAGGAGATACCCAGAGGCAGGAACTTACAGCTGAAGTTCTGAACTTTCTTCTGTTCAACGAACATTTGAGAATACTTGACTTTTTGGTGGCTTTATCAAGATTAAACAACAACAAAAAACCCACTAAAAATGTCAACAATAATTACAACACAATTATTCCTGCAGGGCCATGCCTCACACTTTATAAAAATGGGAGGCACTGTGTTTCACCTACAAAATATCCATAATTATTTCACTCTTGACTTTGGTACTTTTGGGAACTGGGAACCTGTTCCCAATGAACGACTGCCATGACTGTATTTGCTTATATACTCGTGAAGTGAAGCTTTTGATTGTTCCAACTAACATGTGATTCACTGAGACACTGGGTGACTTCACCCTGTGACTCTCACCTCTCACTTGCAGCAAGTAATACCTTTCTTAGTCCATATCACATTCAACTTTTTATCTGCCAGCCAGTGCTGAAACAGTGTGTACGTTACAGTTGTGAGGGAAGGTGAATTACGTGTAACTATCATAATTGGGCAGCATACCATTGATAGGTTCATTCACACACCTGGAGACAGTCTTAGAACTATTATTCTCAAACTTGGTATGGTCCAGGGTCCACTAGTAAGCCAAGACTGGTCACAAACTCATTAAAAAACACCAGATCATTTTGCTGTTCTTTAGGGAGAATGATGAATAATTCTCTGAACTTTAAACATTTTTTTCATACAGCTATAAAAGCTACTTACTATGAACCTTTTACCAAATTATTATTAGTGATTGCTAAAATCAGGTACTCAAAATTTAAAGATCATTTTGGTAACATAGCATCATCCCTTATCTTAGGTTGGGTATATTTTTCAATTGTTATTTTTCTTCAATTATAAAACTTGGTTACTTTAGTTTTATTATCAATTGATTTTGTTTATTAATTGTACAGAGATGACATATGTTTGCATATTTTAGACACATAATTTTTTAAATAATTACACTAAGATACATTTTGGAGGTTTCCTCAATTTTCTTATACAGTGAGATGTTACTGGTGATACTCCATGTATAAGAATCTGCATTTTTTAAATGACTTGCCATTTACCATCAAGACATGGTAATAAAATTGTTGTGGTATTTTAAGTGTATATGGTATACAAATCGTGTACGCTCATATTCTTCACTTATGAAGTATTTCATATGCTATTAAGCAACTGGTTACTGACACTAGTTCACAAGTAGTTTAATATCGCTATTCTGTATTTTGCATTCTCTGTGTGTACTGCAATGTACTGCTGTTGTTATACAGATTGTTATACCAAAGAAAACCCTCCTGAAAACAAAAAAATACCGTTGAAGCTTTTCATTATCTTGATCCTCTCCAATTCATCGTTATCACAGGTCATTACAGGTAAGACAGTGGTTAGTATGACAACAAAACAAAACAGTTCAGAACCACTGCTTCTCAGCATCAGAGCTGCAAGTTATATTAAAGGTTAACAAAGGGTCTGAAAGAGACATTTGGAAACATGTTCACTGCAGTATTATTCACAATAGCCAAGAAGTGGAACCAACCTAAATGTCCATTGAGGGGTGAATACATAAACAAATTATGTTATAAACATACAATGGACTATTACTAAACCTTAAAAAGGAAGGAAATTCTGACATCTGCTACAATGTGGATGAAACTTGAGGACATTAGGCTGAGTGAAATAAGTCAGTCACAAAAAGATAAATCCTATATGACTCCACTTATATGAGGCATCTAAAACAGTCAAACTCTTAGAAAAAGAAAGTAAAATGGTGGTTGCAAGGGGCTGGGAGAAGGGAGAAAAGAAGAGTTGTTTTGTGGGTATAGAGTTTCAGTTTGGCAAAATGAAAAAGTTCTAGAGATTAGTTGCACAAAGATGTGTATATAGTTAACACTACTGTACTGTACAATTAAAAAGTTTAAAATGGTAAATTTTGTGTTCTGTATTTTATCACAATTAAAAAAGACTAGTTAATATGCTCACTTTGCCGATTATACACAGGCACAAGCAAGTGCACACATGCTGACCTATGGAGTTTAAGCAAATTTCCTAAGATCACAGAACAAATTAGTGGTAGGATAAGCTTAGAGCTTTGGTTTTTCAGTCTTCCAGTCAAGGCCAGACAATGATACTCTCAGGTAAAGATTACGCATGTGTACAATGTATTTGGCAAGAGACGGCAAGAGACAGGCACTCCAGATTATCTTTCCTTTCCAACAGAAAGGCAACTAAGACAAGACATCAGGATGGACTTCAAATAGTAAACTGACAAACTCTTCTAAGTAAGTATTAGTTATAGACCTGGTGTGATTTTGGAATAGAATTCAGTGACAATTCTGATGAAGACCAGGAATGATGCTGCCTTAACAACAAACCCTAGATTCAGTTTTCTATCTCGGTATCAATCACGGAACTTTCAACTGTAAAACATGTATAGGTTAGCATTTCAGGATAAAGGAGACTGGTGGTAGACAGATACCGATGCATGCATTTATCATTATTCACAAGAGCACACCATAGGGGATGTACCTAAACCAATTTCTTCCCAAACAGGGCCTAGTGAGAGAAAAGTTAACACATGCTTTGGCAGGAAGAAAAAATGTGAGGGACTACTGCTCTGTAAATCACTAGTGCTAAACAACATCAAGGGGCTATGGATATCTTTAATTCTGGGTTCACTGGAATATTTGCTTATTTGTTTTGTCTTTTAAAAGTACAGGTGTGACCATTATCAGTATTCTTTAAAATACATAAACAAGTAGCAAGAACTGCTGTATAACAATTCCTTTTTGTAGCTATTTTCTTATGTATATAATCTACAGTAGTTAACATAATGACAACAAAGTGAATCCCCCATTAAAGTCGTTTTCAATAAACCTGCCTCTTATACTTCTGACTCACTGCCTCTGAATGTTTAAATTTGAGTGCATAATATATACAAACATTCCAGTACTGCAATGTAAATGGAGAGGAAGTTGATATACGGGTAACTTTTTCAGCACAAATGGCTTATTACAAACCAAAATGGAAGAAAACAACTTTATATTCCAGGCAGCAGGATGATAACTTTTGGTTTATTTAAAAACGCTTTACTGAATTTCCTGAATGCAGAATAGCTTGTAAGAGAAGCATCATGTATGTCTGGAGTCTGAGCATTTGTTCTATTAAAGTGGGACGTCGGTCTTTCCTCAGCTATTACCTCTGTATTAATTAGAACTACTGGTATTGCGGTTAAAATTCTAATCTCTTGAAATATTTTTGGTGATAATTGTTAAAATCAAGTGTTATAACAATATTGAGTGAGCCTATGTATTATTATTGTTATTATTATTTACATCTTATAAAGAGAAATCTCAGTAAGGACATAAAGAGTGATTATTTTATAAGATATGTGTTAAAATCAATATTAATGTATTACTGAAATACAGAAATATAATTCCTTTATTGCCTGAAAGCTAAATTTGAGTCCAGCTGCTATATAACATAACATGTAACAAAGAGAAAAACAGTGAATCCTTGATATCCACTGCTAAGATTTTGGGAAAAGATCGCTTGACAAGACACTAATGAAAATTTTTCTAACCTCACTGAGTTTACATTCATAGGAGAACATATAAGACTTCGATATAACACAACGGGACTAATAAAGCAATTCACAGGAAAAAAAAGTCATGCCTTGTGCACCACACTAAGCAAAAAAATAAATAATTCATTCAGTGATGGCATTTAATGCTCTGAAAATTTTTCTAAAGAGTATTTTTTACATTGGCTTAAGAAAACTCTTACACTTTTTAAAACAGAACTAACTTCATTGTTCATGTATTTTTAAGATTGGTCCCAGTATGCACTTTTTTAAATTACCCAGGTCAAAGCTTGTTTCTATTAATCAGAGTAGATATTCCAAACCTCACTAAACGTAAATTACAAATTACCTAAAATTCTAGCTTTTTCTTATTTTGATATTGCCCAAAATAACTCATGATCTCAAATAGACCAGAGCCTAAATGCCAACTACAAACCCAATATTCTAATAAGTTTATACGTAGGTGAGAAATTTCCAATAAAAAAAAGGGAAGAAAGCAATCACTCACCATTCTTTACAGCAGTAAATGAAGATCTTTTCTTCTTCAAAATGGAAATAAATTCTAAATTGCCCCCAAGTTCCCTTAAAATTCCAGATAATCATTTAATTGAAAAGTCACATAGTTGTTCTTTACTGGAAGTTTTAGATTTTTCAAGACAGTGTTTTACAAAAGAGTATGCCTAAATGAGCAAAATGCCACTTTCTAAGAAGTTTGCATTTTGTATCAACTTTGTTATTTACTCCACGATACTTTAGCAACAAAATCAAGTTTTATTTACAAAAATTAATAAGTCAGCTCTAAGATGAGCCATACTATTTTCGTAAATTTGCTCCATTATTTATTTTCAAGTTTATTGATATAAATTACAAATTAAAATTAGAAAAATCATGATCTACAGCACATAATAAGCAATGGCTCATCATGAAAAAAGACTGATAACTCTCATTTAAAATTGTATAAATATATGTTTTTAAATTCTACATAATAATCTCCATCTTAAGTGGAAAGAATGAATTTCCTACTATCAATTTCCTACATCTTTACCATCTTCACCTTAAAGACAATATGAATAAAGAATAAATTAAGAAAATTTACTTTGTATTTTCTAATTCTTACTCTTTCTGCTATCTTTAAAACCTCTCAGCATCACATAGTACCTCCTCTGCTAAAATATGACATGTACAGTCAAAATGTATTATCCTCATGCTCTCACAAGCTTCCTTTTTCTTTTTTAACCAAGAAATCAATTAACTAGTTCATGATTTTAATATTCAAATTAGGTTTTCATAAAATTCATTTGTGCAGTGAAAACCTTCAAATGCTGAAATTATCTAGTCTATCTCTTTACAGTTTGCCACAGACATTTATAAGTGGGTTTGAAGAGAGGTACAACTAAGATAATCAATTTCCATTCAGCAAGATAAAAGCAAAGAATATGCTTTATTTACACAGGAGAAACATATTTTGAGGAGATGAATACCTCGAAATCATAGCTAACTCATCCACTGCATAAATTTACACAAAATTTCTTATCTTCCATTAATTTCTTTGTTTGCAAAAAAATAGCTATCAATATCTAATATTCTATTTAACAACCAATGTTTCCCTGGTAAGGGGCTGACAAAAAGCAATTTCTGTATATCATTCAGGTGTTGAGCTAAGTAAGATTAAGTCACCTATCCATCTCGTAATTAGAGATAAAGAGTCGAGACTACAATCCTTAGAGCAATCCCAAGACCACTTATTTGAAAGACAGTTTATTTTGTGCAGTTTTCCAAAAGAATAGGGTAAGTAAATAAGCTGCGACCAGGAAAATAATAAAACAAACATTTTGATGCATTTCCTAAAGGTTTAGGCAATATAAGTAGGAAGACCAATATAATTATCTAAAGATTCAAATTTAAAGATAAAAAGAATGTTTAGAACATAAATATTTGTTTAATAAACAAATGAACAAATAGATGAAAACGTGTTAAAATGTCACATTTTACAGATAAGGAAATAGGATTAGAGAATGTTAGTATAGTTAGTGGGAAAACTAGGACTTAAATCTTTGGGTTTAAATATAAAATTAACAAAATTCTTTCCACAAAAGATAATTTAACCAAATATCTCTCATCTTCATCCATAATCAAAACTGCCAATTCAATGATGTTAACAATTATCTTCATGTATCAATATAAACCCTGAACAATCACTCTACCAAGAAGTTACCATACAAATTTAAGAACTCTCATGTGCACTTCATTTTTTCCTTCCTTTCTGCAGCAAGTATTTATTGATAATCTATTCTACGCCAGTTTAGTGGATGAAAGATTTCTATACAGTAAAGCACCTGCTAATAGAGTTACTTCACTAGTGTGGGCACACACACACAAGAGGAATCCAAGAGGGCAATGACGATTTCACAGAAGAGATTCAAAACAGTCTTGGGGATGAGTTAGAATGTACAGGGCAGAGGGCAAGGTACAGGGGCAGGAAAGAAGAGGGGGTTTTTGGTACAATGAAGGATGAGAAACAAGTACACAGGGCTAGTTTGGGAAGGGCCTTGAGTGCTAAGGAAATCGGGAATAAAGTCTATAAACCTAAGGTTATTAATCTTGTAAAAATAAGGACTTCTTTTATCACAAAAAATTGTGTAGATCCCTCTATCCTCTCAGCTCCTCCCAAATGATAGTAATTGTACATTCGTTATCTTTGAGACCACGTGTAATAACAAAAATTACTATGAATTTAGAGATCCTTTTTTAAGTGTATTTTCTACTAATTCTAATAGCAACAGCATATACTTTCAAGCGAGCACAGGCACACTGGAGATACTGCAGGTTCAGTTCCAGATCATCACAATAAATAGAGTCAATCTTTTTGCTGGTGGAGGGTCTTTCAATTTGTAAAAAAGCACATCTGTGAAGCGCAATAAAGCTAAGCACAAGAAAATGAGGTATGCCTGTAGTATGTATGCATGTATGTATGTATGAGACAATTATTCAGTTCAGTCATTTTAATTGAGGTGTGTTTTTTTAAATGCTGGTTGCACAAGCATTACTGCAGGATGATGATGTAAATGAAGATACCAACAGATGAGGTTCATAATATAAAAATTTCTTGAACGACAAAGGATATGGAACCACATCTGTTCTGATGACTACACAGGTGGAAGACAATGTAGCATTTCTCAGATCCATGTGCGGGCCTCCCAGGTCTGTCAAAGGTCTTCTGGAGACACGTGGAGCTACTACTGCTAACACTTGAACAGGCTGTGGATACTGCCAGCTGTGAGAAACTCATCTTTGCTAATTCCACAGGAGTTTTTTGTATTGTCCTGGTAGCTCTTCACCTCTCTGCCCCATGCCCTCCCTCCAAAATGTTCTGGAGATTTCTAGTTCCATGCCTGTTGCTCACCAAATTCAAGTAGCTAGTCGCACAATCTTGAGTGTAAATTACTGCAACATTGAGTGAATAGAAGGTCAACTGTATAGGTGAAGAATGCTTTAGCAGATGGGTTTAGAGCTTACCCAAGGTTCATTCCAGAGCTGCAGTAGGAATATAAGGTCCAGAGTAATGACATGAAGGGGACTGATTCACAACGGTACTTTGAGGCAAGGAAGTACAAAATTGTGGCACTTTTCTAAGAAGTCTACTTTTTCCTTGGGAGAGTGGTTAAGCTATCCACTCAGCCATATATCTTAAAAGGTCCACATTGGAAGGCTCCAATTATTAAAGGCATGCTTACTGCACACACAAGCATTGATTGAATAGACAGACTTACTTACCTGCCAGTCAATCCTGATTTCATTGGATACATTATCATCTCAGCCCTGTGTGGGCTCCTATGAAGGATTCAAAAGAGAGGAAAACATGTCTCTCAGGGGCCTGGAAGAACGCTGGTGGCTCAGGCACCACCACAGGATGACAATGCGATTGAAGGAAGCCAACAACAGACAAGTTTAGATATATACAGAGGGTGCCAAAAAAAAATGTTACACATTTTAAGAAAGGAAAACTGTATTAAAATTGTAATACTCAACACATACCGATAACAAAAGATGAATACAAGTCACGTTTGACTTTTGCAATTACAAGAGGTGCTCAAAGTGGTTACCATCAGTGTCCAGACACTTCTGATTACAGCAAGTTACTGCTTGAGCATTGTTGACCAGAGTGTCCACCTGTACACATTTTTTTTTGGCATTCCCGGTAGAAATCTCTCAGAATACTTAAAATTTATTTGAGAAAGCTGGCTGAAAACATAATTCCTGACCATCACAAAAGATGGGTAATGAAGTGCTCACACTACTGTACTGTGAGTATAACTGCTTTAGGAGCCAAAGGAGTTCTAAGAGGGCTGGAACACACAGGGAAGGCTTCATAGAAGGTGGGAAATTAAGATTTGAATAATGAGCCATATAAAGAAAGATGGTAAGTAAACACACACACACACACACACACACACACACAGAAAGAGAGAGAGAGAGAGAGAGAGAGAGAGAGAGAAAGAAATGCTACTGAACACAGCACAGTGCGGAGAGATTTACATTAGAACATATGTGTGTTGGAGGGGATAAAACAGGTGATATTTAGCAATTCGGCTAAACCTTAACCTAAGTTACAGCAGTTATGGTAGCATTTTCTTCCCTAGTCTCAATTTTCTGTTCTTTATTTCTGTATTTCCATGGTTCTACTTCATTTCTAACTTGTTCTAGCAATAAGCACAATGCTGAAGTAATAAAAAATTTTTTTTTTTGTATTTTAAAAAAAGCAGGAGTTGGCGAGGGTGTTGCAGCACTACCGGTACCAGGTGACAATCAGAAGACACTGAGAACAAAGCAGCCGCTCTAAAATAGCTGAGGGCATTTGCAACATATTGTCTGTAGATCCTACACGGGCTCCACTTGTCACTCCCAACGAGCTACTAGTAGGCGAAAGAAGAGTCTCTCTCTCTGCTACAGTTTATCACAGTGATATGGGCTGAAAGTGCCTCAACTGATGGCCTATTTATATAGGCTATTATCTTCTAAGCACAGAATGTGGGTACCATATTAAGTCTTAGTCTTTTCTCATTCTTACAGTAGATTATGATTATTTAAGACATTTCTATCAACTTATAGTATTTAGCCCTTGTAAAAGATATTAATAGTAAATTTACCACATACTCAGAGTAATAAAATTATCCAAGAACTTTGTCTAAGGCAGCCATGCCCCTACACTTTAACAAATACCTAAGATCTATTTGTCTGTTCTGTAACAGCTGATCAAGTGTCAGATAGTTTTATCTTTTTCAGGAGATTCAATTCCTCTTGGAAATCTCTGCTACAGAATAAAATTGCTATTCCTTAACCTACTTAATTATTGAAAACTTTTATTTTTAAAGACTTGGTATGCTATGCATTAAATTTTCTTTATAATGCCTCAAAGTGTCAGAACAATCACTTATATTTACAATGTGGCTATTCAAACCAAATTTCTAGAAACAACATTCTTTTTTCTCAGGCTTCTTTTTCTTTTTCAATTTTGGCTCTGCTGAAATTGTGAGTTGCTCTTCAACTCTGGTTTACTTCTTTCACAGCAACCATAAAAGTACACAGTAAATTACTATTGCTATAACTAAATAACCTTTTCAAGGTTTCTTTATATATTGCTATAATTAGAGTTAGTCTAATACGGGCTACAGAATTTAGCATCTCTTGTATCTGTCAACTGTTTGCATCTGTCTGATACAAACTGTGCTCTGGCTCAAGTTTTATAAGTTGTAAGTGCTTTGAGGTCATAAATAAACTAAAACCTCCATTATTCAAACACAACTAACAATAATCTTCAATTAAGAGAAGCTGGGGGACTTTTAGGTCAAAGAAGCATTATGTGGTATGGGTCATACAGATTCAGCTCCATCTCCTGTCATTTTGACATCTACAAATGGTGTATCATTATAAAAGCTGAGGAAGATAACCTGGAAACACTGTAAGATATTGAATTACTAAGGAAAGGTAATATCAACAAGAATTCTGATATTGTATAATCAATATAGTTAGTTTACAAAGCATGTTTTTACTATGTTGACTCAATTCTCAAACAAATCTATTTGATGGGCCTTTATTTCTGTTTAATAGACAAGGAAAGTAAGATTCAGAGATCTTAAGTATCTTGGTCTATGGCCATAATGCCAGTAAATGGCAGGGTCTGTACTGAAACTGGGTCTTCCAACTACAAATTCTGTTTTTATCACTAAATCACAATATCTTGTGTAATGGAAAACTAGATTTTAACCATCGAGATGAACACCAAGAATATCTACTGGTTAGGCATCAAAAAAAATTTTTTTTCTAAAAGAGGGGGTGGATTTGATAAATGTCAGATATATGTTGGCCAACATAACTACAATTCTAAGAGGGTGGTGGCATATGCATTGAACATGTGTAAGTATTTTAAGATAATTAAGGCCATGCATGGTATTTGCAGGTGTAAATAAAAACACATTATTTGAATTTAATTTGACATTTCATAGAGAAAGATGATTTTTATAGTTCAGGGCCTGTAATATCAATTGTTTGGCACCTTTATTTTAATTCTAATCATTATCCCCCTGCTGAGAAGATTTGTTTATGAAGTGACTGACAAGGCTATTAAAATCCATGAGTCATCTCATCTTAAAAATAAGGCTAAGCACTAAAACCACTATCTGAAACAAAGCAATAGCCATACCCTCTGATCGAAAAGCTATAAAAATCATGAGTAATTTAGTAACTAAAAAGGAGGAAAACAACTTCAATATATTTCTAACCACTGTCTTTAGTGGACTATGATTTTTAGGTTACTTTAGATGTGAATTCATTCTTGGCACCAAGAGAACTCACTAGTGATCTGCTCAGAGCCTAACAAACTTCCTGTACTAAGAAAAGAAAGTTTTTCTAAGGGGAAAAAAAGAACAACAAAAGTAGAACAAAACAAAAATAAGAGCCTTTTCCCAAGCAACTAATTTGCTACACAGAGACAAAAATGAAAAAAGAAAACAAAAATCTCTAAAATTTTAAGAAATGCTTCGGTAGTATTCTGTTGGAAATGGGTACTTAATTCTAAACATCAATAGCCTTGACTTTTATATTGAGTAAAGCAATATAGTACGTGATACCTGCATGGCCTATGTATAATACGACAGTAAAGGTCCCACATTCAGAAGCTTCAAGATACAGAAAAGAAATTTCTGCCATTTCTCTATGAATATAAAAATTTGCTAATTTGTAGATATTTCCAAAACTATAACACATGTAAATAACTAGTTATTCTATTTCTGTTTCCAAGCAATATATCATTTTCCAAAATTTATATATTCAAAGAAAGAAGAAAGGAGGATGTGATTATGTGTAGCCCACAAAACAAAATATGTAAATACTTCACTAAGTTAAAGTAGCAGTAGTAAAAGGGATAGCCTTCAAATGTCCAGTATAGCACATGCATTTTCAACTACTGAGATTAGTTTCTTGTGACTAATGGAATAAAGTTTGCTAGTAAACAATAAGAATAACAACAACAAAAACAAGACCACAGATTCAAAGAAAGATCATCTTAATTTGGTAAACAACTGAAAAATGTTTGTTTGATCTGTATTGAAGAAACATATCTCTTAACGGCTATCAGGTAGTTTTAATTTGTTTCATTTCAAATAAATAAAAGCTACTTTATTTCTGGTGTTTGATATACTGATGTCACTGATAGTTTTGATGTCAAAGGAGGCAAAGGAATACTATAAATAGCATTTAAATGAGGATGGATTTTCCTTGGCAAAATTCAGTATTCCTTTCAGAAGAGCCCATATTTTAAGTGGGTAGAGGGAGGCTCTTTACTTTCTGTTCACCAAAAACCTGGTAATAAAGAATGGATTTGTTTTCAAGAATTTTAATTTTTCAGGAGGTTCATCACTAGAACATAAGGAGTCAGCGAGAAAAAGAAAGGGGGAGTAAGGAGACAGGGAGAGAAAGGGTAAAAGGGAAGGGGAAAAGGGGAAGCAGAAGGAAGGGAAAGGGGAGGCAAGGAAGAGGAAGAAGGAAGAAGGGAAGACAGAAGACAGAGTGGGAGAAGAAAGAAAGGGAAAAGGGGACAAGGGGAGAGACGGGGGAGAGAGAGAAAGGAAGAACTAGTATGTGGATTTTGGGAAAGAGCATTCTCAGAAGAGGGACCATCAAATGGAAAGTCCCAGAGGTAGCAATGAGCTTGGTACTTGCAAGAAACTCCTAAGGTTTTGACTCAATTAACTGAATAAATGACGATGCAATAAACTGTGATAGGGAAGAGTTGGAGAGATGCAGACTTAGCAGAAATGGGGATAAGAATTTGTAAATCAACTATTTAGCTTGCATTTTCAACTCGGAATGTCTTGCCTTTCCAGTTTCTCATTTAACTGCAATGGATGGCATTGGTTAAATTACTGCAAGGTATAGTAAGTTTCTAAATTGTTAGGAAGGATGGATTCTCTGTCTTTGAGTCTGTTTTGAAAATGACTCACCTACCATGGGGGAGAGAATAGAATACCTTAGAAACTGTCCATAAATGAAGATGAATTCACATGCTACCCATTACATAACATCCTCTTATGCTTTCTCAACAATGGAGATCATTTAAATTCTTATCATTCCTTTGGATTGTTGATCTTAAAAGCTTATCAATTTCCTTGCTCAGCATGGAAAAAAAAGGTTTGTTTAGCTATGATAAATTTGAAATGTCTAACAGCCACCCAAGTGAAAATATTAAGCAGGCAGTTAAATATATGAAGCAGGAGCTCAAGAGAGAGATGAAATCTAAAGATATAATTTAGGATTCATCAACAATGGAATGATATTTAAAGTGCTAAGAATGAATCAGATCACCAGGGGATAAGTGAAGACAGACAAGAAGAGAGGTCCAAGGACTGAGGCAAAAAGCATTACAACAATTAGAAGTCTAGACATAGAAAAGAAGTTAGTAAAAAAGATGGAAAGGTTTCCAGGGAGATTTTCCTAACTTGAAGTTCTGAGAGGTTTCAAAAACATAAACAATTGGGTCAGCTGCTGCAAAGTCCAGTACAATAAAGACTGGGAACTGACCACTTGATAAGATGGAAGTTGCTGATGATTGTGAAAAGAAACATTTCAGTGGAGGTATAACATCTGAGCAAGTAGCCTGAAGAGATGAGGGATGAGGAAGTGGTTATAGAAGCACAGAAAAAATTCTGTGGAGTTTTACTATCAATGGAAATTGATAAACATGGTAAAAATAAGGAAGAATGTAGAAGTTAGGAAAAGATTTTTCCCCCTATTATGATCAGAGACATAACGTTTGCATGCTAATAAGAATGATCTGGCAAAGAGGAAGAAATCAATGTTACAGAAGAGACAGGAGACAATTCAAGAGCAAAGTTCCTGAGTAGAAGAGAAGGGACAGGATTAAGAAGTACAAATTGGCAGTTACAAAATAGTCATGAGGATGTAAAGTACAGCATAGGGAATATAGTCAATAATACTTTAATAACTATGTATGATGTCAACTGGGTACTAGACTTATCTGGGGGATCACTTGTAAGTTATATAAACATCTGAACACTATGCTGTACACCTGAAACTAATTGAATATTGAATGTCAACTGTAATTGAAAAATAAGAGAAGATCCATTTTGGCAGAGTCGATAAGCACTGTGCCTGCTTCCTCCATCGTGAACACATTAAAATTACAACTAAATTACAGCACAGTGAACCTGTAGAACCATCTGAAGTCTGGCTGAACAGGAGTTTTATAACTAAGAATATGAAGAAACTGCCACATTGAGACTGGTAGGAGGGGCAGAGACATACAATGGGCTGGCCCCAAACCTCCTGTGACAGATGAAAATAAGGAGAGCTACCTCAGCCACAGAGGTTCCCCACAGAGAGGTAAGGGACTCCAGTCTCACATCAGGGTCCCCAGGCAGGTGTACCGGGACCAGGAAGAGGAGCCCCCACAATATCCGGCTGTGAAAAACAGTGAGATGGAAGGCTGTGGGAAACCCAGATGTCCTCTTAAAAGGCCTGCACAGACTTGCTTGCAGACACTCACCCTTGGCTCCAGCGGAAGGAGAGTGACTGGGGGGGGGGGTTGGCGATATACGGGGAAGGACTGAATTATGTGGCTTTCAGGTGGGGATTGGAGTTGATATTTGCCCTGTGTGAGGTCCTCCTCCCATTGATCAGTGAGTAGGCACCATCTTTCCTGTGTGGAGCCCTCCCCCATATCCATGGCCAAAACTGAATCTGAATTGGTCTGGGGGGGGGGGTTGGCGATATACGGGGAAGGACTGAATTATGTGGCTTTCGGGTGGGGATTGGAGTTGACATTTGCCCTGTGTGAGGTCCTCCTCCCATTGATCAGTGAGTAGGCACCATCTTTCCTGTGTGGAGCCCTCCCCCATATCCATGGCCAAAACTGAATCTGAATTGGTCTGGTGAGCTACCCCAGCTCCACCCTGGTGACTTACTGAGACCCCGCCACACCCAAGTCCTCGCACCACACAAGGCTTTATCAGCGGCTGAACTTTACGGGAACCTGCAGCTGGCAGCAGGCCTGTGTGTGTCCTGGTTTTTTACAGAGCTACCCCAGACCTGGAACTGGCAGAAGCCATTCTCGGTTCACAGTGTGGCCTCTCCCATGTGCCTCCAGGTCTAATACAGGCAGTGACCAAGCGAGGATTGCTTTGTAGCTCATACCTGGTAGTCCCTGCCCGGTGACAGGCAGTGACTGACATGGGTCTGCACTGAGCACCCTCCCAAGAAGCCCCAGAACCAACATACTTGGAGGTGAGCTTCAGACCACAGCAGAGCACCATCCATTAGCCCCACAAGTGGCACACCCAAAGGGTGGTCACAACAGGCATTAGCGCCCACTGGAGTGAATCCCACTCGATGTGGTAAGCTCTCTGTACAGCAGCCCATAAGCTGTGGACGTGGGCTGTCAGCCTGAGGGTCTGTCCCACTAACTGACATACCAATAGTAATCAAGGCTAAATTAAAACAGGAGGGCACACACAACCCACACAAGGGACACTCCTGAGCACACAGCACAAGTGACCAGGGAGACTGTGCCAGGGCCCCACAGGGCACATACCACATACAGAAGGCCACCTGGCCAAGACTGGAAGACACAGCAAATCTACCTAATACAGAGAAACAAACATAGAGAGGCAGCCAAATGAGAAAACAAAGAAATATATCTCAAATGAAGGAACAAGAGAAAATTCCAGAAAAATAACTAAACGAAAAGGAGACAAACAACCTACCAGAGATAGTGTCAAAACACTGGTTATAAGGTTGCTCAGAGAATTTAGTGAGAAATTCAACAAAGAGATAGCAAGCATAAAAATAACACAGAAACCATAAAAAAGAACAAGTTAGAAGTGAAGAATAAAATAACTGAAATAAAGAATGCACTAGAAGGAGTCACCAGCAGATTAGATGTAGACCAGTAGACAGATGAAGCAGAGGATCAAATCAATGATTTGGACGACACAGTAGCAGAAAACACCCAATTAGAACAGCAGAAAGAAAAAAGAATCCAAAAAAAAATGAGGATATTTTAAGAGGCCTCTGGGACAACATTAAGTGTAACAACATTCGCATCATAGGTGTGCCAGAAGGAGAAGAGAGAAAGCAAGGAATTGAGAACCTATTTGAAGAAATAATGACTGAAAACTTTTGGAACCTGGCGAAGGAAACAGACATACAAGGCCAGAAAGCATAGAGGGTCCCAAACAAGATGAATCCAAAAAGGCCCATACCAAAATACATCATAATTAAAATGGCAAAGGTTTAAGACAAAGAAAGAATCTAAAAGCAGCAAGAGGAAGGCAACTAAGTAACTTATAAAGCAGCTACAAGACTGCCAGCTGATTTCTGAGCAGAAACTTTGCAGGCCAGGAGGGGTTGGCATGAAACCGTCAAAGTGATGAAAAGCAATGACCTACAACTAAGACTACTCTACCCAGCAAAGCTATCATTTAAAATTGAAAGACAGATAAAGAGCTTCCCAGTCAAGAAAAAGCTAAAGGAGTTCATCACCACCAAACCAGCATTACAATGAAAGTTAGAGGGACTTCTTTAAGACAGAAAAAAGAAATTAAAACTATGAATAATAAAATGGCAACAACTATGTACCTATCAACAATTATTATAATTTCAATGTAAATGGATTAAAGAATCCAATCAAAAGACAGGGGGCCTGAATGGATATGAAAACAAAACTCTTACATATGCTGCCTACAAGAGACTCACTTCAGATTGAAAGACACACACGGACTGAAAGTAAAGGGATGGAAACAGTAATTTAATGAAAAAGGAAATGAAAAAAAAAAAAAGCAGGGGTAGCAATACTTAATACTAGACAAAATAGACTTTAAAATAAAGGCTATAAAAAGAGACAAAAAAGGCCCCAGTAATCCCACTTCTGGGTATTGATTCAAAGAAACCCAAAACGCTACTAACGAGGGGACATGTGAATCCATGTGTTCATTGCAGCATTGTTTACAATGGCCACGATGTGGAGGCAGCCTGGGTGTCCATCGATGGAAGAATAGATAAAGAGGAGGTGGTACATATAAATAGTGGAATATTGCTTGGCCATGGAAGAGAATGATTTCTTGCCATCTGTGGTGGCATGGAAGGACCTAGAGGGTATTGTGCTGAGTGGAGTATGTCAGACAGAGAAAAATGGATGCAATGTAATTCCACTTATATGTGGAATCTACAGAACAAAACAAACAAAACAGAAACACACTCATAGAAACAGAGAGCATTTTAATGGTTGCCAGATGGGAGGTGGTGGGTGAAAAAGAGGAAGGGACTAAGAAGCACAAATGGTTGTTACAAAGTAGTCATGGGGATATAAAGTACAGCATAAGGAATATAGTCAATAATACTGTAATAAGTATGTATGGTGTCCGATGGATACTAGATTTGTTGGGGTGATAGATGGGAGGGTTGGGGGCTGGGTGAAAAAGGTGAAGGGATTAAGAAGTACAAATTGGTAGTTACAAAACAGTCATGGGGATGTAAAGTAAAGCACAGGGAATACAGTCAGTGATATGGTTATAACTATGTATAGTGCCAATGAACACTAGACTAGTCAGTGGGATGACTCCTTAAATTATATAAATGTCTAACCACTATGCTATATACCTGAAATTAATATTGAATGTTAACTGTAATTGAAAAATTTTAAAAACGGGGGAAAAAAGGGGAATAAGAGGTTCAAATTTCCAGGTATAAAACAAATGTCATGGGATGTAAGGTACAGTATGGGGAATATAATCAATAATATTGTGACAGCATGGTACAGTGTCAGATGGTTGCTGGACTTATGGTGATCAGTTCTTTAGGTATATAAACATTGAACAACTATGGTGTACCCCTGAAACTGATATAATGTATGTTAGCTATATTTTTTAATAAAAATCTTAGAGAAAGAGATAGAGAAAGAGAGAGAGGAAGGAAGGAAGGAAGGAAGGAAGGAAGGAAGGAAGGAAGGAAGGAAGGAAGGAGGGAGGGAGGGAGGGAAGGAGAAGGGATGGGATCCAGTGCTCAGATAGAGAAGCTGGCCTTGGATTGAAGCTGGGACAATTTATGGTAACAGATGTAAAGGCACAGACGCAGGAACAAATATATAAAAAATAAAAACAATCTCTTTGATTATTACTGTTTTCTCAGTAGTAATCTGAGAAATTCTTTCAGTGATTGATCTTTTTCTGCAAACCTTTCAAGTGACCATGTAAGGTATATGGCCTACTGAAAACAGGACCAGCCAGGAACTTGGGTTCTGACAAGTTTAGTTCACCACCTAAACACCACCAGCCAAATCTCCTTTCTTATCTGTATTATAGCACCTTAGTTGCCCAATTTACCTCATGGAGTGTTGTGAAAGTATGTACAAGCTATTTTATAGTCATTTAGAAACCACAATAAGTGTCACAAATATACATAGTGATATGGTGTGGGCTGTAGAAAATTTATATAGGAATACTTAGCGACTGATATGGGTAGGATGTTGAGATTTGGAATGTTATTTTAGATACTTCTTGAGGGCCGGCCGAGTGGCTCAGCTGGTTAAGAGGTCGCTTGGGACGCCAGCTCTGAGCAGCAGGACCCCAGTTCAGATCCCACATTGAGGGCCAGTGATGTTCGCCCTCTACAGCTAAGATGATGAACAACAGCTCAACCTGGAGCTGGGCTGCTGTGAGTCTCCGGTGACGGCGTAGGCTGCAGCAGGGCTGCAGTGGGCTGCCGTGAACTACGTGAGTGACTGGCAGCCAGCGGGAGCGGCCGGCAGCAGGCAAGAGCTGCCAACCAATGACCGGCGACCGACTGCCTCACCCGGGAAGAGCGCAATGATGGTGCCAACATGGGCCAGTGAAGCGACATCCTCCTCAACTAGACTGAAGAACAAAACAGCAATTTGTCTACCTGTCTGTTCCCCTTCCCCGATTCTCCAACGCTGTCCCCCTACCCCAATTCCCCCAAAAAAATCTTTACAAAAAAGGTAGATACTTCTGAATTAGAAATTCACAGGATCATGGACTGTTTAAGTTAGAAGGCAGTGTAATGGAAGTGGTCAAATCATGAGTTTTAGAGGCAGGTGGTGAGTGTGGGTGGGTGTTGGTGGAATACCATCTCTACCATTTACTATAAGGTTAATTGTTTAATCTCTACTAGACATCAGTTTATCTTTAAATGGGGTAGGGTGACAAGGGAACCTGCCTCATCAAGTAGCACATTTGTGCAAGTACTCAAGAAATGTTAGCAATTGTGGTTATTACTAAAAATAATCTAGTTCAGCCTCCTCCTAGTACAGAAGTGGTCACAAAATTGGGGGCTGCAGATCGTCTCTCAAGTCACAGTCACACACCCTACTACTACTTAGTTGGAACATTTATTTCTTTAGTGCCTGTTCTTCTAGACAACACTTGTTTAAATAAAGCAAGCCCCAATAAGGTGTCATTTGCATATATTCTACAGAGGTGAAAAACTGCAAAATTAGTCATATCATGTTACCCTTCAAGTCTATATATTCCCTGAAAGTAAAGTAAACAGCACATATGATTATCTGGAATTTCATTCCATGATAGACAGGTCTAAAGCCAAAAAACTATTAATTTTCCTGTGATTCTCATAACTAGTATTACAGAAAAAAATAAAGACTTGAAATATGATCACTGCTCTTATGAGTCATACAGGCAAAAAGGTATCTTCAATTTTCTTTGGTATTCCAACCAAACATAATTAGCAACCTGCTGAGCTACAACTCAAATTTTAATGAAACTAATAACAGTGTCCTTAAACAAAGAGCATGTTAGGAAAACACACACAAACACAATACATTCACTTATGGTTTTTAAAATCAATGTTTAAAGGTTTTAATGATAATCATTTTAAATGGTAGGTAGAACAACGAGGAATGAATGCAGAGAAAGACTATTGAATCATAGAATTTTAGATGTGAAAGCAACATTTTAAAAATAAATGAGGAAATGTTAAAGACCCAGAGATTTTAAGTTAAAGGTCATGTCACTGGCCCAGAATAAGCAAGAAGCATGGTATCCTACTCCTGCCCACTGCACTGAATACTTTTTTATTAGAATATTTTTGTACTATATTATTAGCTAAAATACATATTCTGTAATTTCATAAAGTACTAAGAGAACTAGAAACTCAAGTTAACAAAGACACAAGAAACATAAAAATCTAATCTCCCATTTGTCAATGAAATGCAACAAATTTTACACTTTATCTACATAATGTTATAGTTTAAAATATGTTTCAAATTACCTTATTAACTACACAATTGAGGATTATCTGCTTACCTTATGGCTATCTCCATGAAATTATAATGAGGTTTTAAAATGTGTTTCTTCACAATGTCAACTCCAACACAGTCTAGTTGAACAGATTACTGACGTCCTTGTTTCACCCTAATCCCCTGGACTAAGCTTGCCCTTCTCTAACCACTGCCTCCATTTCTGGGTGAGATGCGGAATTAGAACTTGAATGGAACACTCTGAGATCATAATAGTGGAGAATTATCTTCTAAAATTAGCACAAAAAAGGGACCATTTCTGTCTGCCTGCTTCCAGATTTTAAAACATTAGGGGACAGATTTTGAGCAAACACATTTTCGTGAAGCATAGTACAGAAAAGCTAGAAAGTGACTTCAGAGAATTCTGAAGTAATTTGGACTATTTCATCTAGTACAGGGAGGATGGGATGTTTTTACTTTTCTTTCTCCCTCACAATTCATAATTACTTCATGGTTAAGCAACCCTCATGATGCTCAGTCCTCTACCAGGATGTAAACAAAGTTAATAAAAGTAAATTAGTTTTAGACCTGACAATTGGACCACTTGTTAGTGAGTCTTCTAATGGTTTGCTCTTGAAGGATATTCTACCACAGGATAAAACGACACTTAAGAATTCTACACAGACTCTATTTATTTAAGATACATTTCTTATTACTACAAAAGGATGACTTTGTATTATTGAATTAAAAGGGTTAACACTATTCAAACTATAACCTTGTTGTGAGACAGAAATGAAAGAGAGGGAGAGAGGGAGACAGGGAGAGAGAGAGAGAGAGAGAGAGAGAGGTGTTCCCAACAGCTTAAACAAGAAGAAAGCAGGAAGCCTTTAGTTTAGGGACTACCCTAGACCACTTTTCCCACTTTTTCTTAAAACCTAAATAAAACTGGGGAAAATATAACCTGACATATTACTAAATAAAAACTAATATAGTAAGGGCTAAATGATAAATAGAAAAAGTTCTAGAATGAGGCAAACCCAACTTCAAATCCCAGCTCTCATAGTTGCATGACTTCAGTTAAATGATTTAATCTTTCTGAAGCTATTTCCTCTTCTGTCAAATTGGGATGATACCTAGGATACCATACATTTAGAGAAAGGATTAAATGAGATGGTGTACAGGGAACCCCTGGCCAATCAAGTACACACGTTTTAGTTTCCTTTCTCTCCCCTTTCCCTCACCATATTTAAAATGGAAAAAATATATGTATTTGTAAAGCAAGATCTTTACTGGCCAGGTAGGTGTTTGGAAATGAAGTTCTGGGTCCAAAATGTTGAGAAAAATGAGAAGCACTCAGATTAGGAGATGGGGGTGGGGGGATTACAAAATAAAGTGAAAACAATCCATGAAGTATCTAATTAGATTTCTAAACAGGAACTTTCATTTTAGCTACTAAGAAAAAAGAAGATTCTTAACCAACAGCCCACCAGACACAGTGAGAGCAGCACTGTGGTAGGATTACCTTACAGAACTATGCTAGACTGGCGAACAGGGTACCACAGGGCTGCCACGTTGCACAATTCCAAAAGACATCATTAGCATTATATTACATGTGAATTATATCCCCTGGAAAATAATTCTAAGAGTTTGGAGCCTTTTAGAAAGCTTTGTAGCAGTATGATTTGATGCAACAGGAATCTCAAACTGGAGTGGATGGCAATGGTAAAGATGACGGAAAAGGAAATGTCAACATGCTTAAGGAAGGATGCACTGGGTGGTTGTGACTAGTCCCTTGAGAGTAAAATTAATGAATATTCTCTACACCTGAAAGTAGCTCATAGAATCCTTGTTTCTAACAGGTAATACGTTAAAAATATGTCTAACCGTTTTGCAATTAATGGTAAGATAGACAATTTTAAACTAATCGTCAAAAAATGACCTTGCCTAAAAACAGAAACAAAAAGTTGCAACAAAGAGCTAATTATTTATAGTTCTGATCTCTAACCAGCAAAACAACCTTTCCTCCTTTCCATCAAGCACAGTTTTATAAAGAATATAAATTATGATCCTGTAATACCCACAGTACTTAAAATATCACATATACACAGAATTTAAAGGGCTCCTAAGAAGGCATTTACTCAGCCCCTTTCCCAGAAAAGATGGTGCCTGACCTCCTCCTCCTCTTGAAATTTCCAGACACCCCACAGCTCTTATGGTAAGCCAGTTTAAGGTGTCTAACCTAATTCTTTCTGACAACAGTTTAGGCTCAGATATTTTTGTCCTGTACTAAAAGAAAATGGAGCTATCATGACCATCTGAAAAATATACTTTTATATATTTCTGATTGTTATTAAACCTTCTCAAATTCTCTTCTCCTCTAGGGTAGATGCTTTTAATTCCTTTAACTTTGTTTCACAAAGTATATTTTTCCAGATTGTTTCACCTCAAATATCAGGCTTGCCATTATAACCACAGTGTGCTTACTCATCTTTAATTCATATCTAAGGGTTCCACATCATCAAATTGATCTATCAAAAAAAAACCTTACACAAACCCAGTCTTCCTATAGAAAGCAGTCATGAAACCTAACAGTGTCCCTATCTTGTAGGGGAGGGGGAAAACTACCATTAAGCTACCAGTTTGACTATTCACAGAGCATTCTACAGGATAAAAATACTGAATCCTTTTTGATGCTATACCACATGCATTTGTGCTCACAATGCATGTGGTACTCAAGAAAGTGAACGTTTAAAGAGCACTTCAAAAATGATTATGGGGACGTTTTAAACACAATATATTTGGCTTAGTTCAGAGAAAGCAAAAAGGTGCATAAGTGTCTATAAATACAGTGGTAGTCATAAAAATAAAGATTTTTTTTTCAAGTCAAAGAAGAAAACAATGTAAAAATGCTTTAAGCTATAAAAGGAAAATTCAAGGTCAACATTAGAAAAGACTCATTAGCATGGTAGAAAAAAAGCTCTTCCCAGAAATAGTTAGAAGTACCACTTGGGAGGAGCTTTGATTAAGTGCTTAAAGAATTAGGGAGTTTTACATGTGTCTGGAGTCTGGGCCAGATGTCCAGTGCTATCTTTCTAAAATATAAATCAGATCATGTCACTTTCCTGTTTAAAACTCTACAGGGTTCACTATTAAGTACAGCTCAACCCTGGAGCTCCCTTTTCCCCAAATGCCTACATTTTCTTTGTTTATAACAAAGCCTACAATTCTTCATTGTCCAGCTAAAATGATTCTGTGATGTGAATGTATCTATCATACTTACTATGCCCTGATAATTTTTTTAATATGTTAGAGAGTGAGCCTCTTAAAGACGAAAATGAGGTCTAGTTAATGTTCATATATCCAGTGCTTAATACAATGCATGGACTAAACGCCCCCCCCCCATTCATATTTTGAAGCCCTAACCCAATGGGCCTGTACTGGAAACGGGGTCTTTATTGTGGTAATTAAGGTTAAATGAGGTCTAATAGGACTGGTGTCCTCACATGAGGGAGACATATCAGAGTTCTCCCTCCCATAACATGGGAAGGCGGCTATCTACAAGCCTAAAAGAAAGGTTTCACTAGAAACCAATCCTAACAGCACCTTGATCTTGGACTTCTAGCTTCCAGAACTGTGAGAAAATAAATTTCTGTTGTTTATTTAAAATTAAATAAATTTCTGTTCTGTTGTTAAATACCAGTCTGTGGTATTTTGTTATGGCAGCCTGAGCTGACTACTACAAATGCCAAGAAAGCATTTTCTCAAATAGAGTGTTTTTCAAAGCTAGTCTTAAAAGACCCACAAATTAGATTTTTTTTCAATTATTAGCCCATATTGTCTTAAAGTTGGAAAGGTATGCAATTATACCCATATAAACCTACCCTTGATGCAGGTAGGCTTTATATTGGAAAGCTGTAGCTACTGTGTTTTTAATATGATTTTTGCTTTTTTCCTTAAATCAATTATAAGAAAAAAGTTTCAATGTTAGTATTTAGCCCCAAAATGAACCTTTTAAGATTTTTTTGATAATTTTTATATTTTCTGTTTCTTTTTAAAAATATTAAAGTCTGTATAAAACAAAACAAAACAAAACCCAAAAAAACCTAGCCTTGATATGTGTAAGCAGCAGCAAAACATTTGATATGGTCACCTTGGAATAAGGGGCATTCTGACAAGGCTAATTTGATGAAGTCATATCAGAATGACCCCATTAGAAGGCAAAGTCAATTTTTTTTCTAATTAACAAAGTACGTATTATGTGTCGAGAAAGCAATGACTCTTAACCTATTCTTGCCTGTCACCTATCCAGAATTGGCAAGAGTGGTCAGGTTAGGAGCAGGGTTGCCTATCTAATTGTCATAACTCAATAACAAAAACAGGTAAAAGTAATGGATTTCTGTTTGCCTTGTTTTGTACTTCAGCATTTCTCTGTATCAAAACAGCCAAGCCAAAAGTTATATAACCATGTGTTACTAGCTGCTTCTAAAGCCTATTACAATTCTGACTCCATGATCTTTCATTGGTAGGAGCAATGCAGAGTTACTGTTTCAGGAAGATTATACAGTTGACCCTTGAACAACACACGTGTTGGGGCACTGACCAATCCCCCTCCCGCACAGTCAAAAACTGACATATAATTTTTGACTCCCCCAAAATGTAACTAACTACTAATAGCCTACTGTTGATATTACCAATAACATAAAGTTGATTAACACATATTTTGTATTTTATATGTATTATTACTATATTCTTACAATAAAGAGAAAAAAAAAGAAAACGTTAAGAAAAATCATAAGAGAAAATATTTACTGAAAAAAATCCTCATATAAGTAGATCCACACAGTTGAGACCTGTGTTGTTCAAGGGTCAGCTGTATTTACCCCCAGCACTTCATGCTGGAATAAACCCAAGAAGTACTCAA
>NW_017731930.1:885516-887086 GCF_001890085.2 Hipposideros armiger | reverse complement strand
AAAAAAAATTTAGACAAATCATTTAAACTCTCTGACCCTCAGACTCCTCATTGGATAAAAGAAACTAATAAATGTCAGGTAAGACATGGTGACAACAGGAAGGGACCCCCAAAGGACCTAAAAAAGAGTGAAAATAAGACGGTATTCTAAGAGTCAAATGTCAAAAATCAACATCAAATGGATCAGAACAGAAATACACAAACATATCTATTTAGTATCATTGAGTCAGGTTGAACCATGTGAAACTGATATTGTTCTCAATGGAAAATTGTCAAGTATCAGTAATTTTAAAGATCCAACCTAATATTTAGCCTTTCTAAGGCTGTTTTCTTCATGGGCCAAACTGGGAGAACAGAGGTACTTACATCACAGGTTTGCTGAGAACACTGTAGGATCCAGTACACATAATGACTTTAGTCACTCTGTGTCAGTGTCCCTGAATTTATTAGGCTATGGGTTACCTATTGAAAATAAACAGTGAAGCTCAGATGCTTCCTGGAAATCAGTCATTTGGCCTTTCCAACCTCACTGTCCCCCTCCAGCTCCTACTGATACAATAATAATTCCCATCTACCTTATTGCAAAGGCCAGCAGTGAAAGCTAACCACAGGGACATGCCACATGAAAGCGCTTTGGGAACTAGAAAGCCAGTGCAGACCTCAGCCCTGTTGTCACAGGTAACATCTGGCAGGATGTCAGCTCTGGACTCACCCTGTGGAAGTGAGGACTCTCCCTTTTGCTAACTGCTCTCCGGGACCCCTGGTCACTTGTTACAGGTCAATGCAGGAATGTTACGGGCACTATCCTGTATCTGCACACTTAGCACATCAGCAGCTGCAAACAGCACTCTGACAAGCTTAAAACCGAGAACAACCACTCTCTTGCTGAGAGACCCTTCTGAGTTTACAACATCTGAAACTTTTCTTCTATAACAACAGAAAAAGGGCCACCAGGAGTTCTAGAAATGGGATTAGAGTACCTGCAACTTTTTAAAAAGTTTGTGACCCATCAAACCCTCTGGTTTCCATTAGAATCTGTACTTTCAAACCATGACTCATTAAGCTTTCACTGGAAATAAAGGCTTATGATACAAGAAGTCTCATTTTAAAAATACACATATTAAAACTTTAGAAAATATCTGTGTGCCAATAGACAACCAGCATAAGAGGATACTAATGTCAACCAGTATCCTTTCCTTTAAAAAAATTAGTTAAAATGTACATACAAATGAAGTCTTCATAGAAACCTTATTTATGTCCTTTCTTGGTTTAGAGTTATTCCTCAAAAATAAGCAAAACTATTTGCCCTAAAACCTCTTCCAGGCTCAACAACAACCTTCTATTAATTGCTTGCCTTTAGTTGTGGTAACGTTATATACATTACCTCATTTAATCACCCAAACCGTGCTGTGAAATAGGTACAATTGCCATCTTTATTTCAGGAATGCTCTAAGGCAGCAGTTCTCAACCTTGCTAATGCCGCGACCCCTTAATACAGTTCCTCATGTTGTGGTGACCCCCAACCATAAAATTATTTTCGTTGCTACTCTATAACTGTAATTTTGCTACTG
>NW_017731930.1:880333-884906 GCF_001890085.2 Hipposideros armiger | reverse complement strand
GTGAAAAGTGGAGGGCACAACACTTGCCCCTCATGCGAGAGCTCACTCCATTTCTCAACAGTACTAATTGTCCTGAAGTTCTTCGACAAGGCAACTTTTATTCTACATCACATAATGTAATATTTCACTTTTTTTTCATAAGCCACGTCATCTTGGACTAATCACCAATTTTGTTGTACTTCCTCAAGCTGCAAAACACTGAATTCATTCTGTTACTGTGAAAACACACTACTGTCACCTAAAGTAACAGCCCTTCTGACTCAGTAGTGTTGCAGATTAAATAGGACGTGCCCTCCTTCAAGAGGCCAGGCAGGGCCACTACTGTGGGCAGCTAAAGTGTCTAACAGAAACAGACCCTGTGGCGTTACGTGAATGTTAACAGCTCAGGCACTGCTTGATTCAACTTAGTTCAATATCAAGAAGGATAAATGACTAATAAAGTAACTTATTTGGCATTGGTGTTATGTAATCTGTTTTGATTACACTACAATGACATCTAAACTTTCTTATGAGGCAGGTTTGTATCACAGACAGTACACTGAAGGGATGCTCTGGGTCAAAGAAAACGCACAAGCAGTATAGGTAGATTTCACAGGGCATTAAGTCTGAGCTCTCCTTCTTGCCCAGTCAATCACTGGAAAGAGGTTTTATGAAAGAAATTTAAGATTCTTTATAAGGGAAAAAAGAGAAGCAGACCCAGACCTTAGAAGAATGTGTCCCGAAAAGGTGCTCTCAGGTAAATAACATTTTCTTGGTTGTAACTCCCAGGACAACGTCATAAGACAAAGGCAACTTAGACTAGGAGAAAAAAAAATACTGCGACAGTGACTCACTCCTATATAAAGGAGATGTTTGTTCAATATTGAGAATAAAAAAACATATCTTCCTGAACTATCATGTATAACAAGTCTGGAGATTTAAAGCTGACAGTGAAAAGGAGGAAGGGAAAGAGACTGTAAATCTTTTTCCATGGGGATTGAGACAACACGCTCATCCCTGATAAATATGCCATTCAGAGACCAGAAGGTCAAATTTTCCTCAAATTTGACCTTCAGACCATTAATACATCCTTGTGTACCTACTTACAAAACAACACATCATGGCTCAACTTTCCAACAGGAAAACATAGCATAACATGGTACTAAATACCATAATAATGATGCTGCCACAAGATGACAATGTTGAAGCTCATGATAACCTTCTACTGATTCATGAGACAGTTATAAAGAATAGTGTAAATACTCAGAATAATTTAACTATGAATTATGCCCAGGAAGTTTACTCTACAAACAATTACTCACAGAATTCCTTTGAGGCCTCCTTCTGGGCAGTGACTCCTGGTCTCAAATCACATCATTGCTCATATTTAATGGAGGCAAGTCATAGTTTTCAGAAGCCTTCTTAGTATGAGGACAGAAGGATGGGGAGAGTGAGGGGTTGAATGGGATGGAGAATGAGAAAAAATAGGATTGAGAAAAAGAAATAAATGGGTGAGTGGGAGAGTTGATAGGAGAAATTAGCATCCTTATTTTTGAGATAAACAACACACTTGTATTTGCACCAGAAAACACTACTAAAAGGAAATATTGTCAAGTATTTCCACAAATACACACACACACACACACACACACACACACACACACACACACACACACACACACACNAGGGAGGGAGGGAGGGAAATAGATTATAGGATCATAAGACCTGATGGGCTATCTGAAAAAAAGGGAGAATTATTTTCAACTAATCATAATTTCATTCCAAAAGGAAAACTGGAATGTCACATCACGGGGAAAAAGAAAAGAGAACCAGTGTGGAGATCATTCTTCAGTTAAAGAATAGTATAGTAGCCGGCCAGAGAAGAGGGTAACAAAAGATATGAAAGCTTTCTGTAGCAGTAGTGTGATATACATCTATATCCACAAAGCATTTTATATAAAGCTTTTGACATGCAATATAAAGTTCACTGAGACAACTCGTTCTTTATAAGAGGGTGTTTCAATGCATCTCAGCTTAGTTGGCTTTTCTTCCAGGGAGAAAAAAAATGAACACACAATTTCTGCCCAATCTACCTCTTCTTTTTTTTTTTGCTTTAAAATGTTTCCATATTTGGAGATGAAAAAGTCATTACGCTGTCCCTAATAACAACAACAAAAATTATCATCTTGTCCTGTATACAAATCCAGTGTCTAATTTTGAATAACATGGAGGTTAAAAGACAGTCAAATCTGGTAATTTGTTTTGGATATTATTTTCAAATAATAATAAAAATTTAATAGCCTTCCTTTGAATATCTTCCTTTCTTCTGAAATAAAGGAAGGAAGGGAAAGAGAGGACAAGGGGGAGGTAAGAAGTGAAAAGGATATCACCAAGGTACAAATGTAAGTAAGATAAGGAAAAAACATTAGCTAGCATCATTGGTTGTGCCTTAATAAGCTTTCTGGATGTTAAATTAATTTTCCTTGTATTAGATTGGTTTACTTCAAATGACCAGATGAACTCTGACAAATTTGGAAAGCTGTAACAAATGGCAAATCTAATGGGATCTGCATTTTTTTCTACTTTCTAGTTATCAAGACAAACCGTCCAATCCTGGGAGCTACCCATGTATCTTCCACAGGATTTGCACAGTAATGTTTATGTTTACCCACGTCCAAGAGTTCAGATGATCAAATGCACACCTTATATAGCAAATATGAACAATGTAAATATATGTTCAGATGGCACCTCCCCCTTTCTCTATATCAATGATGCATAACCAAGCTCCCTTAGTTGTTAGTAATGCAATAAATATCTAACACAAGTTTGCTTTAAACAAATATTTGAGAAACTCAGTAACATTTTTTTATAGCAACCATGATGTAAAAATAGGCTTCAACCTGTGATTGAGATCTGGGTATGACATATAATGCTTCTGAAATCTCATCAGTTCACTAAAATGAGATTCCATCTATGCTGTCTATACCCAGTGTTACGCAAATATAAGAATTATAAATAAACATAACTTACTAGACTTTTTCTCCCAGAACAATGCCTAGATCTTAAAAAAGACAAAGGGTGCTGATGACTTTCAAAGAATCATGAAAATAAAGCATCCACATAAATTACTTATATTCAAATTTGAACCGTGCTTTAATCTGAGAACATTCTTTTGAAAGTTAAATACAATATATAAAAATAGTCACAAGGCAACAAGGACTTCATCCACTTAGGCTTTTCACAATGGGGACTAGATATTCTCCAGTTTTATGGGAAACAGCAATCTTGGAAATGTATCAACATTTTGAATGTTCCAGAATATTTTGATGGTTCATGTGGACAACATGACAAGCACTGGCCTTCTGGTCTCTATGCTATGGCTATCTCTCCAAAGAAACTAAAAACTAGCAAAGTTCTTGGAGATCTAAACATTATTGAACGAAGAATCTTCTTTATAACAAAGGGAATATTTGACTTTCATTTGGTTACAACTAGTCATGGTAGTAATACCACTTTAACTGAAATCTCTAAAAAATTGCAACGAAATATGCCACATTATAACAACCATAAAATGGCGTTTAATGTGACTTTCCACAATTTAAAAAAAAAGAAAAAAGATGTGCTTTCTCTCTTCTGAAGCAGAAGTGTGATATGAAAGGGAATTTGTAGAGAAGCTCTTAGGTGCCACGTATTAACAGGTTACTTCACAAATGGTATCTTATTTATTTCAATAACTCGAGGATTTAGGCATCAATAGCTTTATTTGACAAATTAAAAAAAAATCTTAGAGGCCAGCCGAGTGGCGCGTTGGTTAAGAGCTGGCTTGGGATGCCAGCTCTGTGCAGTAGGGCCCGGGTTCGGATCCCACATGCGGGCCAGTGACACTGCCCTCTACAGCTAAGATGGTGAACAACAGCTCAACCTGGAGCTGGGCTGCTGTGAGTCACCGGCGACGGCATGGGCTGCAGCCCCTGCTGCAGTGGGCTGCCGTAAGCTACTGTGTGTGGCCAGCAGCCAGTGTGAGCGGCCGGCAGCTGTGTGAGCTGCCAAGAGCTGCTGTGAGCGGCTGTCCAGAGGCCGGCGACTGATCTGCCTCACCCAGGAAGAGCACAAGGATAATACCAACATGGGCCAGTGAAGTGACGTCCTCCACACTAGACTAAAGAACAAAAGGACAGCAACTTGTCTGTTCCCCTCCCCCAATTCCCCAATAAGACCTTTAAATAAAAAAATCTTAGGTTTAGAGAATTTAAGGAACTTGTTCAAGATTACATGGCTAGTAAGTAAATAATGGGACACGTTTTAATAGACAAGTTGAATACCCATAGTTCCTCTGTAACCATTCCTCATGTCTCGTGGCTCCAAAGTCCCCTCTCTGTTTTTCATTGATGTGGCATAGAAGGAAAGGAGAGGTTTGGAGTATGAGGATTTCCCTGGTCATAACCTGTACAAATTTAGACAAATCAGGACCAGTCGAGTGGTGCATTGGTTAAGAGCTGGCTTGGGACGCCAGCTCTGAGCAGCAGGCCCCAGTTTGGATCCCACATGAGGGCCAGTGACACTGCGCCCTCTACAGCTAAGATGGTGAACAACA
>NW_017731930.1:854420-876571 GCF_001890085.2 Hipposideros armiger | reverse complement strand
ACACACACACACACACACACACACACACACACACACACACACACACACACACACACTTGCCCCCAACCAGACACCAGAGTACCACAATAAACTTAGAAGTTGTTCTAAAAGAAACAGAATGGTAACAGTGCCAGAAATAAAAGAAGTCAGTTAAGAAGCTAGCACAATGAATCAAAATGGATTCTTATTTTTGCTGTCAAAACAAGTTTGTTTTATAAACCAAAGCTTTCTAAACCTGGGAGAATATTATCTCAAACTATCCCTGGTTTTGTGCAACTCAAATACTTTTTATAGGCTACTCCCCCATCCCTTTACCCCCTACGCTGACTTATATAAGTGCTAATTTTAAGGAAATGAAGAATGTTTTCTTAAGTATCTTATGCTTATACCAATTTGTTTGTCTCTGAAAGAGCTGAACATAGTGAAGAAAATGCTAGTTTTACCGACATTAAAACAGAGCACAATGATCTTAAAGGATATTTAATGCAAATAACCACTTAATGGCAAATCAATTATGTAAAATTGACTGATTACAATTAGTCATCAATCTCTTTTACATATTTGTAATTTTTCTTGTTGATATAACATTATACTAGTGTTTGGTATTCACAGGAACATTTGACAAGATGAGTTTTCAAGAACACATTGTACAAAAGAAAGAATCAAGATATAACTGCAAAATAGTTAACTCACAGGACAAATTCAGAATGTTGCAATGGATGTTATTTAGAAAATCACTATATTACTGTGATCATTTGTGAACTTTTTTAATTTCTTAGTACTTCACTGAAACTGCTTTATACATAAACAGGGGGAGACATTCATCTATCATCAGAGCTCAATTTTTTTTTTTTTTTAATTCTTTGGACTGGTAAGGAGGAGGACAGAGGTGGGACGTGGGCAAGTGGATGGATATAGGGGAAGGAAAGCTGAAACTTACTCTAAATTTTAGAACAGTGGAGGACAAGACTCCCCCTACCCTACCCCAAGTGCTAGGGTGATGAATAGAGTATGCTGGAAAGGAAAGAGAAAGATGAAACAAAATGTGGCATTACATTATAACTCATATTTTCTACTAGCACAAGCTTGTTTCCAGAGTCCCAAGCCTCCAGTAGAGCTCAGGTTAAGTTAAAGGCATGTCAGAGTTATAACACGGGTGACCATATGACCAGGGTAGGCCAAGGACAGTCTCAGGTTTGCCCAGGACCAGTCATCAGGGTGTAATTATTCATTGCCCCCATTTTCACGCTCTAAAGTGTCCTGTTTGTACGGTACTTTACATGGTCACTCTAAGTAATAATGAAATCAACCACAGTGTATAACATCTATCCTATGGAAAAAACATGCTCTAGCTGACAATTGAGCTTGGAGACATAAAGTATACAATTAGGGGTGGCTTATATTTAATAAATCCTATTTGGGCTCAGTAACACTGCTTTGTAGTTCCCAGCTTTGTTTTGTTTTACTGTTCTTCCTCTGAAATGACCCCGAAATATCCCCAAAGTTACTGTGCCTTCCAATAAATAGCATGATACAATTCTGCTATATCATTGTTTGGAAGTGACACAGTGAAAACAACTAACTGCATTAAAAAGTTACTGCTTCATTCACTCACACATTAAATACTTAGTGGGTACTATTTGCTGCGTACTAGTCTGGACACTGTGATAGCTCTGTCATCGAGTTCTCATTCTACTGGGGGTAAGACAAACAACCACAAACTAGTACATATTTATAGACTGTCTGGTAGAGATAAATGTTGTGGGGAAAAATAAATCAGAGTAAGAGAGTGCAGGGTGGCAGGAGGTGAAGGGAGCAGGAAGGAAGCAAATCACATAGCTATCTGGGGGTCAAAGCGCAAAGGACAGAAGCAGCTTGGTGTATTTAAGGAACGGTCAGGAAGGCCTGACCGCTAAGTGAGTTAATGGCAGAACAGTGGGAGGTAAGATCAGAGAGGAAGCTGGGAGCTAGATCACGTATGCAGGACTTTTGATTATAAGATAGAAATGTCTTCTGGAGGTCGAGTACCTAGCACAGGAGTGATATTATGTGGATTACTTTGAAAGGTTCATTCTTGCCTACTATATTAAGAAAACACCGGGACGGGAGGTGGGGGTGGGCAGGAAAGGGAAGAGGAGGGACAAAATGGACAGATGAGAAGGCTATTACTTAATAATCTATGCTAGAGATGATGGTGACCTGGATCAAAGAGATAGTAGTGGGGGTGTTAAAAATGATTTGAGTCTTGATTTATTAAGAAAGTTTTTATTTTAAAATAATTTTAGATTTACAGAAAATTTGCTAAGACAGTACAGAGTTCCCATATAACCATTATCCAGGTTTCCCCAATTGTTAACGTCTTATGGTATACTTGCCACAACTAAGAAATCAACACTGGCATATACTATAACCAAACTCTAGACTTAATTTGGACTTCACCAATTTTTCTGGATCATTTTTAAGGTAAAGTCAACAGGATTTACTAATGAATTGTGATGGAATACAAGAATAATCAGTCAAGGGTATCTAAGGTCTCACTTAAGAAGCTGGAAGGATGGAGTTGTCATTTCCTGGGATGAGGAAGACCAGGAAAGATCAAATTTAGGAGACAAAAACTTAAAAGTTTGAATTTGGCTATGTTAAGTTTGAGATTTCGCCTAAAAATCTAAGTAGAGATGTCCAATAGGCAGTTGGTTATATGAGCATCGGTTTCAAGGAGGAGTACATATTAATTTGAGAGAGATTTTAAAAATAGAATTGCAAGAACTTAACACTTAATTGCATATGATGAGGATGGAAGAAGCTAAAAATGACGCCCAGGTTTCCAGGCAAGGAAAAAACAGGTAAATGAAGTTAGAGAAGCTTTTCAATTTTAGCTTTCTCTTAACTAATATCCACATTTTACCATAATTCTCTATAATGAATCTGAAAATCTCAACTGTCAAAATTTCTGTAATAACCTTTAAGAAAATTAACACATTCTGCAGAAAGTATTATTTTATAAAAAACAGGATATATATCAAACATATCAAACTTTTCTTGGTAAAAAAAAAACAAAAACTCTTTTGACAAAATTATAGATCAGAAAAGTACAAAATTGAGATTTTTAAAGTTAACTTGTATACAAATATATTTAAGCACTCATTGCTTCATTCATACCTTTCAGACTAACACTGATGATCTACAGTCTGTTCAGAGTGAAATTTGGAGCAATTTTTATTCTTTTAATGACTTTCAGGGGGGTAAGAAAAAAGATGTTAATGAAAGCTTATCAATGAAAATACAGAATAAAATAGAAGAAAGAACTCAGGCACATCTGTAACAATTCACACTTGGCAAAAAAACTGCTGACAATCTTATTCCAAATGATATGTTTCTGCAGTTTAAATATCAGTATTTTCAGATTTGAACGTTAAACAATGAAAAATGGTTTCTCAATTCAGTTCCTTCCAAGGAGAAAATGAGTGATGAAAACTATCATAGGCCATGACGGAGCATAATGGCAATTTTATACCCTGGCCTTGCTGGGTATATAGGCTGGAATCTTACAACATAACCAAAAACTTATCTTAAAAAAATAAAGAATCAGAGTTTAGGTTGCATGCATATGGCTTTCAACATTCAAGTAATATTTTCAAGCAATTGTTTGGGTTTTTCTTTAATTCTGCATCTGACCCCTCGCTTCCATTTCCATCACTACCATTAATTACCTCTTGCCCAGACCTTTGCTAAGTAAGCTCTGCCTCCTACTCACTGACCTAGCAGTCAGAAAAACTGAACTCAATTTCTAATTGTGGCTCTAAGCTTGAGACAAGAGCTTTACCTTTTTGAACCTCAGTTTCTTCACCTGCGTGAAGGCAATAAATATCTCCTTTTATCTACCTCCCAAGGTTATAATGGGGAACAAGTTAATTAATGTCCATGGAAGTTATTTATAAACTATAAGGAGCTCTGTTAGAGTATTAGCATCATATTTCTGGTACAAAAACATAATCATGTTATCATCCTGAGATTAATTCTTCAAGCGCTTTTGGTACCCATTAGATGAGAACAAGTTCCTTGACATGGCACTCAAGCACATCTTCAACATAACCACAACATGTCCCCTTCCGGTTTATGTCCTCATACAATAATCCACTTGCAAGTCACATTAGACTCGTGTTTGTCAGGTTGCACGTCTTAACGCTTTAATGAATTAGGAAGTCAGTGAGTGGACCATGATTATCGTTTTTTAAAAAAGGAAATCAATTAGAAAATTCTGAATATATGAAACATAGTAAGGGTAAGTATTGTTTTTATGAAACTTATCTTCCAATGCTGTATGTCCTTGTTACTGGGAAGGAATGTAAAATGTGTTTCTTAATCTCGGGTCCAGGCAAGAGTGTGGCAAACCCTATGTGAACCACTCACCCTGCTACAACCATGCCCTCATGACCTTCCGTCATCTCGTCATACTGGTCATGTTCCGTGTACCGACTGCCCTTGTGCCTAAACTTTCTGGGTCTCCTTTCCTTAGCTGAAAAATGGAGGTAACAGTGCTGCTATGAACAGCAAATCAAAGTCCTTTGTTATTAGGAATTAAATGAGATGAGGCACCAAGAGATTTTTCTCTGCTCTTTCTTCTTTCCTAACTGCGAACCCACATGACAAGGTAAAGTAGTAGTGTTGGTAGACTTAAGCACTGAAGGCAAAAGAGAAATGAACCCAGTGGATATCAAGCTGTAACATCTGTAAAAGTATCCTATTACCTTGGGTCCTAAGCTATTGTTCATACGAAAGTGATATTTAAGTCAAACCATCTATGGAATGCTGCCTGAAGACAGAATATAACTTAATATTTCCATGCTGCCTCAGGGCAAAAATGAACAACATCAGCGCTGTAACAAAGTGGTGCTCCCAAGTCTACTGAGAATCCTGAGGGCTCTCTGTCCTTATATTACCGTACTTTTCAATCATGAGGTCTATTTTATTAATAGTTTTGTCTATCATCCTTGTTGTTAGTTAGCTCTCGCACTGATGATAGTGGACTGGACTTTGACAAACTACCTGTTCTGATTTGCTATTGATCTTCTGTAACCGCATAACCCACAAAATCATGTGTTATGACTATAACCAAAATGCAAACCTATGTATAACAGAGGCAGAACACATGTGCTCCGTGAGCAGGTGTTGTGACGTCTATGTGGACTGGTCAGAGGCTTTTTGTTCACCTCCTGGCTCTTGACTATGGTAGTCAAGTTTCAGATAAGTGAAGCAATGGATCAGGGATGGCATTAGATTTCAATTTTAAAAAATTAGTTATCTGCTTAAATGTATACTGAAACCTCCCAAGGTGAAGAATCAAATCAAGTTTTGGCTTATTATTCAAAGTTCTAACTTTCTACTCAGACTACTCAATTATGTACATGTAACAATACTAAAACATGAGCTGTATACATAAACACATATCCCTACCTCCACTCACAACTCTTCATGGCTCTCCACCACCAATAAAGTGCTTTCTGCTTACTATAGTATTCAAGACCCTCTATTTCCTGACTCAGCTAGTAGTATTGCTCCACTTTGAGAATCTATACCCCCAGAAAATCATCTGCTGATAATAACTTGTAACTTAATGCTTCCTTACTTCTGTTTGATGCCAACTTGGTAATTCAACCCCACTTATAATCAACATAATATTTCTATGGTCCATTACAATTAAAGAACTTTCAGGAACACTGTATTTTGAATCCTACAAGTCAAAAATTAACCTCTCCAACTTCCAAATCTTATTTATCACTCATGGGTAGTGCTGCTCCTATAATTATGTCCATTATTGTATATCTTTTACTAGCTCTGCCTTATAGAACAGTAGTGAAATAAAAGATTCTGGGCTCAGTCACTTACTGAATATCAGTCCTTGGGCAAATTTATGTAATTTTAGTCCAGGTCCCTTGCTCGTCAAACTGTGCTGAGAATGTCTACATGTGAGCACTAACTAAAATGCCTTAGCACATTTTATAGTACATAACAATTTAATATTGACTATTGAAAATTGTCCTCTCTTACAAATCTCTAAACTCCCTAAAGCAGTCAGTATATGATAGGTGCCAAGTTTAGGAAACCTCAGGGCAATTACATACTCCTCTCTCGCAGTCTCCTCATTCCCCATTCAGTCACCAATCTTTGACAGTTGTATTTCTTAGTTACTTTAAATAAAATGTCCTTTCCTCACTACTCTCACATTCACTGTCCTACCCATGCCATCATTATATAACATCTAAACTGCTGAAATGGTCTCTTAACTGATTTTCCTAGCTGCCCTAAGCCCTCCAACCTAACCACAAATGCAAACAAAATTAATCTTGGTAGGATCATAATGATATTTTAATTACCAAACTGTGTGTTTTCAGTTCTCATCCTAGTTTACCTTTCTGGAGCATTTCGCACTCTTGATCACGTCCTCCTTTAAATTCTCTCTATATACTTCCTAGACCAATACACCGATTTGCCTTCCTGTCCTCCTGCTTTTCTGATAGTATCTTTGCTTTCCATCCACCTGCCCCTTCAGGTAGATGCTGCTCCTCAAGATTTGTGACGTGGGATCTTCCTCTCTCACCCACTTTCTGGAGTCAGACTATCTAGACTGGAATCCTGAATCACTCTAAGCAAGGAGGTGTGCAACCTTTCTATGCTGAAATTTCTTCATCTGTTAAATGAGAATGATGATATTATTGCCTGTAACACCAAGGGCTAAAGCTTATACACTAAAGTACTTTTTAAAAAAAATCCGCAGAAAGAACTTATAATAGTATCTGACATGGATAACACCATATAAGTATTTCACTTTTTCCCCCTTTTGTTTCAACCGTTACATATGCAGACAGCTCACAAAATTTCTCTATCACAGCCTATATTACACTATACTACTTACAAATTTTTCCATTAGATTTATAGTTACTGAAGAGCAGGTTCATTCTATCTTGGAATTATGAGGGCTAACTCACGGCAGGCAATCAAGAAATGCATGTGGAGTAAATGAATAAATTCTCCTAGGGCCATCCTGCCACTTATGCTATACTCCTCCTCAAAATCTTCATTGCATCCCCCACACTCTACTCAATCAACCCTAATCTTTAAGTAGGCTTTCGAGATCCTCTATGAACCATCAACTTTCTCGAGCTCTAGCTCCTCTTATAACTTTCTCTAGCTCTAGCTTCTGTTATTCCTCTTATATTCCGGTAAAAACTGATAGACCCTTCAAATCATATGCTTTCCAAAAGCCAAGAATGCCAATCAAACTCTTTATACTGAAGTGGTTACAGTCTCTTACTATATTTCCATAACTGGTGAAGATACTACACAGAATAGACCACACACCTGCACGTATTATGTGGACAGGTCAGAAAGGATCTAAGAATGATAGAGAATATTTTATCAGCTTCTGAATAAAGAAGGAAATCAGAATTATAGAGCTGAAAGGGGTCACACTGGAAATCTACTCCAGGACACTTTGAGGCAGTTTAGAAATTTGCTCAAGGCCACAGAGGGATCTATTGGCAGCATAGAAATCAGGCTCCCAGGCCATTAGATCCTCTAGGTCAGGTTGGTTCCACCGGACAAACCAGGGGCACTTGCTCCCTGCGTGGTCCCTCTCAGGGCTCTCCTTCCTCCAACATTGAGCAGAACAAATGTTAAGACTTATATGTGTACACACCATGGAAACGCCAAGTCCTGGTGATCCCTGTGTTTTACAAGCCCCTGGGGAACATCTCTCTCATATTCTTATTCCCTTATACCCCAGCATTGGTTCAAAGGTTGTTCATAAGGTTTCAGGACAAGAACTAAAGGAGATTTTTCTCTGATGCCAATCTGCGTGCAATTAGGCACAATGAGGGAAACTAGAGCTAGTCATGCGGGTTACAAACTGATTCAAGAGACTGAGCTAGCATTTATCCACGTATTTCTTAGACTTCTATCACAGTGGCATAAGCCAAACCCAAAATGGAAAGTGCTTAGCACCTCAGGGTTGTAAGCAAGTACCAAAGTGACATATGCATTTAGACCACTGGCTTCAATGGGGTGTTGGTAATACCTTAATTATATACACATATATTGCATGAATGCATACACTTTTTTTTTTTTTTTTTTTTAGCTGAGCCATCCTGCCACCTGTTGGCAGCTTAGCGGCAACTCAGCTCGGGCTGGACTCGAACCGCTGTTGCTCAGAGCTCAAACCCTTGAGCGAGCTCTTAACCAACTGAGCCACTCGGCTGGCCCCATGAATGCATACAAATAGCCTCCCCTCCCCAGAGATTCAGATGAGAGGAAGATGAGAATGGAGGGAGGTAGATATGCGCATTTTGAGAAATCTTTCAGTGATTTGGATTCAACAGACTCCAGTCCTGACTGAACCACTGGGTTCACATCTTGCAAAACTCAGGACAAGCCTGCCTAAGAAGGCAACATATATTAATACTGATTAACAATGGTTCACACTTTTTATAGTGATTCATAGCCCTTACACATTTATTATCTTCACAAGAGACCTGGAAAGCTGACAATGTAGGCAACATTACTACTATTATTCTACAGAAGAGGAAACTGAGGCTCAGGGGAAAGATGATTCCAAAGCTTACTGGCAAGAACTGAACCTGGGTCTTCTATTTCCAAATCTCATGCTTGTTTGGGAGAGCTCTAACAACCTGGAAGTTAATGATAAAAGCTGACCTTATACCCAAAATCTATTACTGAATTCACAGTGTCGATTGTGGTTATCGTTCAATCTTAATTTTCTCTTTTACTTAAGAGGTGACTTAATATTTTTTCTTCCTTTTTTCACTTTTTATTATCCTCAAAGAAACACCACAAAAATGGCATGTACCAACTGTACTGAGAAGGGCAAAAATCTCAGGCTTGGATGGATGCCAGGAGGCAGGGATCAATCACAGTTGTGTTTAGAATTTAAATGAGACTCATGTTAAAAGCAATTCAATGAGGTTGAAGCCCTATGATAACATACTTTCTAGTTTCCAAAGAAAGCTGCACTAATTAAATAAATGGATAAGCTTGAGAGTGTATATTATTTCCAACTGAAAGCAATGAAAGGACTTTACGAAATAAAAAGCAATGTTTCTGTAGTAAGGGGGAAACGATATACACAACTGAAAATCAAAATGGGTAAAACAATTGATCTTAATTCTAGTACTGATCGTCTTAGTGTGCAAAGATAGATAAGCAATATGATTATTGATACAGAATCTTTTGGATCATGTATACAATATTTATGCATATTGCAAGCTTAATATTTTATCTGAAATTGCTAAAGATTTACTCCCTCTAGGAAAGATAAAATGAGGCTCCGTTAACAAAAGAACCTACTTTAATTCTGTAAACTCTTACTACTGGACCAGGTACATGACAGGTACTCAGTAATTACCTGTAAAACTTCTATTTAGCAGTAGATGGTGAAACCGAGTAAATACTTAATTCACATAAGATGTGCACCGAGGATATTTGAATAATAAGAATCTAAGGCAAGAACCAGGTAAACCGAATGAAAAAAGTCTACTCGTGGGAAGATAATCCTTTCTTTGATTAGATGATCCTTCAAGCTCTGTATCTTTCCCAATGTCTGTGGTCAGTTATACATAATCTCAATTTATGAAGTTACAATAGTTACATAGAGGAAACATTCATTCTAATGTCCATTTTATCACCTTCATTTTCCACATTCGAAATACAGTCCAATTTAATAGCTCTCAGAGTCCTCTCTGATGGTATGAGCAGCAGAGACCTACACAACATGCCAAGGCCACCAAACCACCTCAGATTTAGTGTAGAAACTGGGAAATTCCCTGACCTGGGGAGGTCTGTGACCGGTACAATGATTACTGTGCACCTTTTAAAAAATACATTTTTTTCTTTTTAATATACATGGGAATCAAAAGAATGTTTATTTTCTCATTTAGGAGAAACCATTTTATAAGTTTTAGGAGGTAAAACATCATACTTCTTGGAACAAGGGGATTTAGAAAGACGTGTATTTGAGGAATATAAATCTTTAATTTTCTTTCATAGCTTTCATAAAATATGGATGACTCTAGGGGCTAAGGCCCTAATACTTCTAGAATTACAAGAGTTATCCATAATACCCTATATATTCCTGAATCCACAAATTAAAACATCTAAGCTGAAAGCACATATAGAGATCTAGACTACCACTTCATTTTTTAAAACAATCTTTTTAATTGAAGTATGACATATGAGTATATTCAGAAAAGTGTACAAATCATAAGCACATAGCTTGATGAATTTTTACAAAAAGAACTTCCTCATGTATCTATGACCCCAAAAGAGAAAGTAAACACTCCCACATTCTCTAGAAACACCCCTTATGCTCATTCCCAGTAACAACCCCCTCTTCCCAAAAGGTAACCCCACCATCCTGACTCTAACCCCAGACGTTAGTTTTGCTTCAAACAAACAAACAAACAAACAAACAAAAAAACTTCATATAAATGACTCTTTTGTATCTGGTTTCTTTTGCTCAATATTTGTGAAATTTGTCCTTGTTATTGCATGCAGCAATAATCCTTTCATAACTATAAAATATTTCATTGTATCAATACCCACAATTTATCTACTCTATAATTTCCATTATTTTCAGTATTTGATGATTATAAATAGTACTGCTATATGTAACACCTTTGGGGACACATGTATGCATTTCTCTTGGGTAGATATATCCAGGAGAGGAAGTATGGGACACAGAGTAGGCATACATCAGTTTAGCAGACATTGCTAAACATTTTCCCGAAGTAGTTATACATCAATAAGGTATAGTAGAGCTTAGGAAATTACAGTGATTTTACATCTAAATATATAGTGATTTAGGAAAAGAGCCAGAGATAAATTCCAGGTCTCATAATTTAATACTACTCCCTTCTGAACATTGTAGATAATGCTCAAGGCAATCAGGGTGGGAAGACTTACTAATGTAAAACCTGAAGGCTAGAAAACAGATCAACTCCCAAAATAATGCCAAAAGAACTCTGCATATCACATCCTGAGACAGAAACCTGAGAGGTTTGTAACCTACCAATTAGCTATATGACCTTAACCAAGTCACTTACCTAGCTTCTCTGTGGTAAAGCTTTTTCAACTGTCAGATGACTATAATCCTTCTATTTATTCCATAAACTCATTAATAAAGTAGAATATCTTGATGGAAGTGCTTTGGAAAGAATAAAACACTATGTGACAGAGAAAATCTGCACTAACACAATCCATAAAGAACTAATGCTGGAGTTCTCATCAAGTAAAGCCATTCTGAATCCTGTAATATATATCAATAATAAGGACAAAGAAAAAACATTCCCACATAAACATTGCAAACACCTGCCTACATCTTTTCCCAAAGTAGAAAATATAGCAAACAGAATCATTTAATGTTGCTGATAATAACTGCAATAACAGCAGTAATAAGATTAGCTAAATAGAGCTTTATAGTTACAAAACATTTCATATATAATTCTTCATTGGATTAAAAAAAAAGATGTCAGTGAGAAAAATATGTCTTCTCAGTGATATTTTCAGTACAATTGATTACCTCCAGTAATAAATTCTTCTATCCACCACTAACTTTTCTTTTTAGAACACTGGCTTATGGTACTCTCCATAGAGTCCTTGTGGCTTAAAGGAGAGGCAATAAAGCTTGACCACTCTATAGTCCACACAGAACACAGCAGCGAGTAGAAGTTCATCCCCCAAAAGAGCTTTCCTTATTCACAAAAAAGTATTTCACCCAGGAGTAGTGGATACCATTAATACTTGAATATCAGGTATCAGCTTTATTCTATCACTCATCTCCAAAATCAGGAAGGGCCTTTAGGAGTTCGTACAAAACATATCTCCATTCCCCTTTTTCTATGTTCCATTTATTTTTAGTGTCTAGTATTTTCCTTTTCCATTAACTTCTCCTTTAAAAGACTGGACATAGTCTTCTCTTTAAGAAAGTGGCATTCTCTTCTTCCCTTTCCTCCCTGTCCTTCCTGCTGATTGTCTTTCACTTTTTACTGTTAAAAGTATAGCTGATCCTGTTTATACACCATATGAGAGTGATTTCCATGTCTTCTGGCAAAAGAAGTATAACACCAAACTATTTACAAGATGACAATAGTATTTGGTATATGTCATTTAACAAAAGGCAAAAAGATACATGAATTTAGCAATACAAATCCCTATTTTGAAAATCTTAATAGCCTTCACATACTTTTAAACGTTGATTATATATACATATATATGATATAATTTATTATTTGTATACCTAATGTTAGGTGCTTACAAGAATCTGAAAAAATCTCTAGTAATGACATGGAAGACCCACACAAATTCTTGTACCACAGTCTGACAATCATTAAAATCAAATTTTATGGTGATTATCTAGATCTGTCTCTATTTCTTGGTATAAACAAAAGGATTCTGAGTTGTGAAACAAAATCTTAAGAAGGAAAAAAAAAAACCTACATGCATGGTTCCTCCCAGTACATGCATCAGAATTCACAATAGTATAATCTCCCAGAAGCCAGTAATAGCTTTATTAACAGTCAAAGTTATCTCATCCCCCAGACCATTAATGAATGGTAATACATATAAAAATATGGGTCAATGATTCCAAGTATCAGTCTCCACAATCATGATGGCATATACACATGCACACATGCTCACATAGTTTCTACAAAGTAGAATATATATTAACCATTAGAATACCACACAGCCATACAATTACCGACTGACCACAATGATTCAAATAAAGTAATTTGTTCTGTTAGTGAAGATGTATCTATAAACTACCAACTCAAGCATATAAATGTCAAATTATCTCTAACTTGAGATAAGCAGAATAAACCACAATGGAGTATAAAGGGCATCATAGGAATTGATTTATTCTGTTTTGGTCCAATCTGAACTCAGAGTCCTAATGTATTAAATGGACCTAAATGACCACTTACTTGAACAGAGTCTATCAGACCATTTAATAATACAATTATTGTCTATAACATATACAAAGACACTAAATATACATATATATATATATATATATATATGGGAGAGAGAGAGAGAGAGAAAGCATAGCACGTGAGTACTTTTTGGTACTTTATTCAAATGTCTTTTGAGTCTATTTTCCCCCAGCTTCATATGGTTAGAACATTTTATTTTGCAACATTCATTAAAAACAAAACAAAATATTCTTTAAGAAGTATTAGAATAAACACCTCATGAAATAGTTACTAAAATTCTGTCTCAAATTAATCTTAACACACACTGCAGCCCTCAGTCAGTAGTGAGCAGGTAGACAGATCTGCATCTCAGTGCTAGCTCTTCCATGGTTTAACATTTGAATAGGTTGCAATTTCAGGCAACACGTGTTCAATGACATCAAATACAATATTCATGATGACAGTGCCAACAAAGAACTTTTAATAGAATTCTGTTTTCATCAATCAACAAATATTTATGAGCAAGGCACTAGATAACAGTGAAGTCACAACTTCTATGGTGATTAGGTTCCAATCAGCACGCAAGATGAAAATCAACATGCCCAAACTACCAGACAATCCCTTTTATCACTCAAAAGTAAAAATCTACTTAATTTTGTATATTCAACTACATTAAAGCTTGAGGACCTCTATGTCAGACAAAAGGAGGGATGAAAAGGAAAACCATTATGTACATGTTAGGACAGGTCAAACTTCCATATAATTTATTAAATTCTTAGCAAACAGGCTCTGGGTCAAGTATTCTAAAAGGATCTTGATTGCCTACAGAGTCTACTACATTTTGCTTTAATATCAAGGGTATATAACCTTAATATAAGTTAATGCATTTGTTTGAAGTTGTGATGAATAAAAAGATGGGATTGGAGAGGAGCAGCAACTCAAAGAGCACGGGGTCTGTTGGGCATATCCATAATTTGGCAGAAATTTAAAAGCACATAATGTAACTCCACTGTATTCTATGAGCACAACTGTTGGGTTTCAAGGAACCTGTAATTAACATAGCATTGACATGTAAATGTTAATATTAAGAATAAATATACTTGCATTTCATTGATTCATTCAATAAATATTTATGTGCATTTACTATGTGCCAGCTATGAAAAAACTCAGTTGCTGCTCTCAAGGAGTTCACAGTCTAGCAATGAGAGAGACAATCACTAAGTATCATGACAAAATAATGTACAAAAAGTACAGTGGAACAGGAAGGAAGAAATTACCACATCTGCCTGAAGGAGGCGGCAGGAAAGGCTTCAAAAAGAAACAGAGCTAGAAGGAAGAAGTAATAAGAAGAGAACATCCTAGGAGAGGGGAAGCTTGTGTAAAAGTTAAGGAATACAGGAGAATATATAGTATGTTGAACTGATCTCCATGGACTGAAAATAATGGTAAATTGTTTCATATTTCATTTATAAGGGAAAAAAAAACTTGATCACTGGGATTATGCTGAGGTTTTATAGAAGCTAATAGGAAATTAACAATACTCTGTATCTGCCAATGGTTATGCAATTAACTGTGCTGTTTCTTAATATATCTACTATAAAATTGAATTAACTGTAGATAAAGAGAGTAATTTCAGGAGAAAAAAGTGTTTACTTGCAATTTCTGTTTCAGCTTTTAAGATTCTCAAATATGAATACTCTTGACTGCCTTGGAAATGAGGTGACAATATAGGCCAATTGCTGAAGTGTCTATCAAGGCTTTAGAGTCCTATAAAGTAGATTCAAGTCCAGGCTCTGCCGTATCCTAGCTATGTGATCTTGGGAAAACTGCACAACCTTCCTAAGCCCCAACTTCCTCATCCACAAAATGAGGATAGTAATACCAGTTGCCTCACAGTGCTGTTTGTGAGGATTAAAGCAATAATGCAGGTAAGGCCTTTAATCACACTATTTGTAACGTAGTAGGCAGTCAATGCATGACAGCAACTACTAATTACTATTATGCTTTACACTGGCCATGAAAATCATACCCCAAACTAATGTTGCTATTACAAGTCCTATTTATTCTAGAGGAAAAAAAAAAATGAACACTCTACAAAATGCTTTGATAAATTTAACACTGATGCTATGGAAAGTTTCAATATTATTTGGGTTACAGTCTTTAGCAAGTGCTATGACTGAGAGTAATATTAATAACCTCTTTGTTGTATTTTTATGTGTGACAACTTAAATAAAATAAATAGAATTCTAAATTACATTTAGTGCTCTCTGGCATTTTCTATATGGTTATATGGGAAGTTAAGATGAATGAAGAGCACACACATAAGCATTCAAAGGCCTGGGGTCTGGCCCAGTTTTGACCTTGGAAGAATCATCTGCTCATCAAAGGTTTTCACTCCCTTATATGCTAAATAATGATTTGGAATATAAGACTGTTCTCTGTAAAAGTTTCTACTCTGTGTGGGGGAGGTGGAAATGGAGCGTCACCATTTAATGAGCACAGAGTTTCAGTCCAGGATGATGAGAAGGTTCTGGAAATAGGTAGCGGTGTTGGCTGTACAACAATGTGAATGTAAGGAATGCCAAATGGTACACTTAAAGATGGTTACAATCATAAATTTTATGCTATGCATATTTATTCAATAAAAAATATTTAAAAAATTTTAACTCCGTGTCCTGTATCCCTTTAAGCCACTCAATCGCACCCCCCTCTTTAGTCATTCATTCAAATGTTTATTAAGTGCCTATGATGAAGTTAACATTGTGACAGGGATACAAAGAAGAACAAGCCTTAGAGCTGAGCGGAAAAGACAGACACGATACAAATAAGTGCTATAAACTATCAGATGCTTTATACAGGAGACTGGAGTAGGAGTTATACAGGCAGGAGTCCATGACGTCTGAGAGCGTAGGAATAATCTTCATGAAAGGGAGACTGCATAAGCTGAGTCTGAGAAGAGCCATGGATTCACATGCAGATGATATCATGACCTGCGCATCCCTTCTCCCAAAGTTACTTTAAATCTTCATCGCTAGAGGACAATTCTCTGACAACAGAACACTGAAAGCACCTTCCTCTTAAATAACCCAAGATGACTCAAATTCAAATTTAGTAATCCTCTTCTTCATTGCAGGCGATAGGGGGCAGAGGGGTGGAGGAAAAAAAAGAAACCACTGCAGAAATCTTCAAGCAAAGCAAGCCAACACTAGAAGCACAATAAAAGTGAAACCTACTTGGGTTTTCGTTGCTAACTTAGGTAGATATTAAAGAGAAATAAGCACATCATCCAAAAGACTCAGTGTTGATTATTTAACAAGTACCAGGGCAGCATAATGGGTCTTATTTTAGCACTAAAACAAGGTATTAATTGAGCAGTTTGCTTAGAGAAACCAAAGAACTCATTTAGGGCACCATTAAATAAGTAATTGTATCAGGGTGGCAAATGGTGCACTGGAAGAGTTCAGTGTCTTCACATGGGAAAACAATTTATTGTACTTTCAGGGAGCACCTTTGCCTTCCTGGGAATTGCGACTATAAACAAACTTATTATTCTATTATCTTGTTTTTAATTTTATCAAAAGCTGTTTGGTTGAAAATAAACTGATCCTCTAGAGCCCTTGGAATCCTAACTGTGTTAAGAACAGAGAAAGAGACCAGTAACAACATTTCAGTACTATGAAAAGCTAAAACAGAAATGAGGGCCAGGGGAGTTGCAACGGTTATATGAAACACATGGAATGGGGAGAAACTGCCCACAAAACGAAAAATCTTAATTTGGTGTTAGTCACTAAAGCACTGCCAGAAAGGAATAAATGCAAAGGCTATAGATCTGGAAAAGTTAGAAGTGACCACTACCAACGTTTATCAATGTCTATTTGTAGCTCCATAAGGAAAGAGGATCCTTTAGCAGATAAGCCTACATTAAGTAAGATAAGGGGAAAAAATAGTAGTTATCCACATTGTTGAGAAAGGCTGAGGACTTGTACTGGGAATTGCACTGAGTACCACTCATACATTTGGTTACATGCCTTGGCTCAAATCAAGATTACATGGGACCACACAATAAAAACATGATTAAAAATGACCATGCCGTATACAGCCTTTGAAGCTCAGAAAAGGAAATGACATGATTGGAGCCACGTAGCAATTCAGGCCTAACCTGTTTTCTGGTCTCAGGAGAGAGTTCTCCCCTTACGCAAGGTACGTACTATTAGTCATTTTCTATGAATACGTGTTAGCCCATGTACCATAGATCAGGTTTGTTTTTTAAGGGAAAAAAAAGAAAAGAGATTAAAAGTTACATACAGAAACAGCCTGGGGCGATAACAATAAGAGGGAATGAAGTCAGGGAGCCCGGATATACAAACCAATTCTGCTACCAGTGATGAAGGGTAAGTCATTTACTTGCTTTTACCCTTAATTTATTTGGGTACTTTAAAAATATTAAGTATGTATTTAAGTAGGACCATTATTTCAAATAAAAGTTTCCCTGGAAGCTCAGGGTACATAGAGAAAAAAATGCAGCTGCTCCGCTTAATAACAAAATGGGAGCCTAAGTCCTGCCTAAATAACCCTCTCGGCTCCTGGCTGGGGCGCCCAAAGTACCTCCGCAGAACCCCTAGTCCACTCAATGTACTATTTCAAACTACTGGAGTAGATCTGTGGAAGCCACACTCTTAAATTTCATGGACCTGAAAAAGTTCAAAAAATATTTGGAAGAATTGACAGTTTTTACTTTGTCAAGTAATGATGATTTTTAAAATCATTCTTTCATAAATGAAAGGACAGTCCAGAGTAAAAAAAAAACCCAAAAAACCAGAAAGAATGGTCTATTGAAATGAATACATTTAGCTTCACTTTATAAAACTGTCACTGGCCAGAAAAAAAGGCATTATAGAACAGTACATTAGGAAACCACTCCACACATCTCTCTTAGGCCTATTCATATTAAATATTACACAACTTCTATTTCTTTGGCTCTCCTATCCTGAAAGAACTAAATGGGACCACTTTAGGTATCCAAAACACTATTTCCTAAGACTACATGTTAGTAAGTAAAGTGCCCCAGGGTCACTAAAATAAAAAAGTAATAAAAACTAGACAGAGAAAATCATGTCAAAATTGATGACTATAAAACTTCAACCTTAGGGGATGGCCTTTGGACAGAAGTCTGCCATCTTCCCAGAATGCCAACATTCTGAATAAACCTGCTTTTGTTTCCACCAAAAACAAACAAACTTTCAACCCCAAAATGTATGACATCATCTTAGTTATTTTAATATCATTTTCCTCACACCTAAAAAATAAGAATTATAAGCAATGCTTAACTTTCTAGTGTTTAAGTGCCTCTGAGCTACTTCCTACTGTTGGCTCCTTCATACTCAGTGTTTATTTTTATCAACGTCATACTTTTAATAAATTCTACTTTCTTCTCAAAAGCAGCATAGTACTGAGATATTTCTGGGGATCTATTTCCTCAAGTTTCAGCACAGTTGTTCCTTTCTTTACATTTCTGCAAAATCCTTCCAGCCACCAGAGGATGGTACAAACTCTTGTGACCATCAAAGAAACATGAGGAAATCTAGCTGGGTGATGAGGTGGGGCTGCATTTCCAGGATTATATAACCTCCCTGAACTCAAAAAGCTATGTGGTCTATTGATCATTGCTACAGCTATTTCTTTAGATCGCAGTTTAAAATTTCTAAGTTATAAGAACTTACAGCATCCTGTTAGCTAAAGTAAAAAAATCCACTGTGCAGTTCAAATATTTCTGCTAAAGTTTTGATACCCAAAAGACCTCTATCTCCCAAATTACTAAATATCAGGTACCCAGAAAACATTAAGTTTTGACTTCATGTTTCTCTCCTACTCCTAACACTGCATATAACATATTCTACTCAGATGTTAGATCTACCTTTTAACAAAAAAGTATCAGAATCAGGTCCATTCCAACTTTATTTTACTATACTCAGACTTTATAGCAATTTTCTTAGGAATACTTACTATGTCAGGGAAAAGATAACCACCAACTATCATTTGAGAAAACTCATATTATCATTAAGACTTCTCTTTTCTTGGAAATAAAGATAATTCCACTAACTTTTATTCAAATACTTTTTTCTATTTTTTAAAAATATACTCTGTCTCCTCTATGTTGCTCTTCATACAATATATTTACTGAATGAGGTACAAACAAGGTAGAAAGATAGCTATGTGAGTCTCTTTCTCATACTTTCAGTTACTATGCACTGATTTCTTAAAATTGCTGTCAATAGGTGAGGCTACACTTCATGGTATAAAAAGTCTGCAAATACCACTTTCTTTCACCACAAAGGCATCATCTGGAAATCTCATAGGTTCACTGATTGAAGGATGCTCTAGGCTGAAGCTTACCAAAAGGGCCTCAGAAGGCAGAGACCCAAGTCACACAATGATCATGTTTAAATACCAGGGGTGCCAAAAAAATGTATACAAGTGGACACTTTGGTCAATCTTGCTTAAGCTGTAGTTCACCATAATCAGAGGTGTCTGGACGCTGATGGTAACCATTTTGAGCAACTCTTGTAATTGCAGAAGTCAAACATGACTTGTATTCATCTTTTGTTATCAGTATATATTGAGTATTACAATTTAATACCGTTTTCCTTTCTTAAAATGTGTATACATTTTTTGGCACCCTTGTATATTAAAGAGAGGACAAGTGTATTCTAAAACTGTAACTCCATCATTTAAAGCACACACACACACACACACACACACACACACACACACACACACGGAAACCTGATCATTCACATCATATATCTCTTCTTAGACATCACTGCCTTACAAAGTCCCTCCAAATAAGATCTTCTGAGCCTATTCCCAAAGGGGCACCTGAAAAGCCATAAAGGCCTTCATCCCCTGTCACTTTCATTTGAAAAGAAGCTGAGTGTAAAGAGGTTTATCCAAGCTAATTCCTTGGGTCTGTCCATCTGCCTAAATCTGTCACTGCTGCCAGTCCTTAAGTTTTCTGAGAAATAGTTTATTTGAGTCCTGGCTACAACCCCATCCACTCATTCCTCTTCTAATATCACACTTACAAGAGGGCTGCCATTTCTGAGAACTCAGGGCTGTGAAATGGAGGCAGCTCCACTATTCAAAATGATGCTAAAACACAGCCTCTGTCTATTGAAAGCTCCTGGCTGAGCAGCAAAGCCATGTCATCTGCAGAGCCCTTTCTGTTTGTTCCCAGGACAATCCTTGGTAGTTATTCAGAAATGAGATGTCTTCTTGACACTAAACTCCTTCTTTTTTAGATATCAGGAAACAAACATACATGACAAACATGGGAGGGGGTGGAGAGATCTGCTCCAATTAAAAAACCCAACTCTGCCGGCCTTTACAGCTTTCTGTTTATTTCCTAGCTGGCAGAGCATCAAAACCAAATACATACACCAATTTATAGGGAAATAGAAGAGGCACAAGAGACAGGCTCAAGGGTGAGAGCAATCTCCTATGGCTTAAACCACTATGAAAGATAAAGCACACAGTATTAACAAGTATAAAAAATACACCACATTTAATAATATACACAAATATGCATGAATACACATAAAGGAAATACAGTAACAGGGCTTTCTTTTGGCTCCAGATTATATCTTTCATTTTACAATTTTATATGCAGAAATGAGAGCTTCTTAGTGAAATACAACAGGTTTATTTTTATAGGCACATGCAATGCTCATTCATAAATATCAAATGCTTTTTCATTAGATTTAAGATTTCCTTTTTAAATTTAAATTGTCCCCACTGTCACCCCTAAGATTTAACCTCCATGCTGGGACAGTTCACCTCTGCATTTTAAAAGCACATACAGAATCCACCACCCGATTTAGCTGTGAGGGTACATACACACACCACGGCTCTTGTTTTCGGGCACCTTTGAAAGACAGAGTGCTATTTAATACTGAATATGAGCAGTCTTTTCATCTTACACTGCACAGTAATTATTTCCCACTTCAGAACTACAGCATGAGTTATCATCTCTGACTTGCTTTCTAAGTGCTACGGGCTGAATGGAAAAAAATGACATAGAACATCATGGGCTTCCTCTCGGGCAGCGGTTCTCAACCTGTGGGTTGCGACCCCTTTGGGGATCGAACAACCCTTTCACAGGGGTCGCCTAAGACCATCGGAAAACAAAAAGATATTTACATTACGATTCATAACAGTAGCGAAATTACAGTGATAGAGTAGCAATGAAATTAATTTTATGGTTGGGGGTCACCACAACATGAGGAACTGTATTAAGGGGTCGCGACATTAGGAAGGTTGAGAACTGCTGCTCTAGGGAGTGAGATCTTTGCTAACTGCCGAAAAGAAATCACGACTAGTCAGGCACAGTGCAGGGAGGTACAGCATGAGAATGACATACATCACTGGGCCCTGGTTCTAGGAAATCACTTCTACTAAATGTCCTCAAAATGCAGAGGCTGACCCTTTCTTGGTGTCAAACACACCGGATACAAATGATTGCTGCACATGGTCAGTGTTTACTATTGTACATATATATTCGAGGGAAATTGTACAAATATACCTGCTGAAAATTTATGTCTACAGAATGTACAGTGAAGGTGGGAGATAGAGCATTCCCCTAGAATTCTACGAGTTGAATTGAAGCAATCAGTGCTTTCAGTTATCTATTATCAAATTGGGTTCACACAGGCATAGTTTAAAATCCTATTAGGCCTGGCCCACAAAGTCAACTATCTCCTATATTTAAGGGGCACAAAATGTAATGGAAAAAGGTTGTGCACTGTTAGGGCAAAGGCCAATAAACAAATTTTCTTAGGTGTTTTTCATCCTGCATTACAGAGGAAACAAATGAATATAAGAAAATAAATAACAGGCTCACACAGACTTAAGTCCAATTCGGATGTCATTGATATACAAATAAATATAAAATGTAGATGGAAAAAAAGAGTATTTAAATTCCACTCAGTGTGGGCTGGCCGAGTGGCGCGTTTGTTAAGAGCTGGCTTGGGATGCCAGAGGGCCCCGGTTCGGATCCCACATATGAGGGCCAGTGACACTGCCCTCCAAGGCTAAGATGCTGAACAACAGCTCAACCTGGAGCTGGGCTGCGGTAAGTCGCCAGCAATGGCTTAGGCTGCAGCCCCTGCTGCAGTG
>NW_017731930.1:850310-854305 GCF_001890085.2 Hipposideros armiger | reverse complement strand
TCCCCCAATTCCCCAATAAAAATCTTTTTTAAAAAATAATAAATAAATAAATAAAATAAAAACAAATTCCACTCAGTGTTACAAATATTTTCTCATTAAAATATAAACCCTTACCTTTGCTTGTCTCTTATTGGCTTCTCTTCTGGCTTCCCTTTCTTTCAGTCTTTTCTCCTACAGGAAGAAGGGAGAAATTAGCAACACACAAACTTCCATCTATTAGGTATAAATCAGACTACACATTCATAACAGTTTTTTTAAGCCAACAGATCCATGACATTCGTTTTTCATATATGACATTCATTTTTCATTCATTGAGTAAATATTTATGAGACTGACATACATATTCATAATCATTAAGTATGTGTAAAACAGATCTGGATCAAATCCCATTTCTCCCACTTCCTAGCTGTACAATTTGGGGCAACTTATTTATATTCTCTAACTCTCATTTTCTCTTCTAAACATGGAGATAACAGGAGCACATATTTCATAAAATTGGTATAAGAATTATATAAAATAAAATACATAAGTATTTAGCACAATGTCAGACATATGACTGGTACACAATCAATGTTTGCTATTAGACTAAAAGAAGGAAAAAAATGCAATATTGACTATTTCCCTCTTCCTCTATCTAACAGTAGAATTTGTAAGGATATGATTTCCTTAGAGTCTTAAAAAAGTGGCAATATTTTCTCAAACAAAAAAACAATGGAAGATCATTGTTATAAAGCATATTGTATTAAATTGCTTTGTAATTTCCACATTCATTTTCCAATGGCCATAAAATAGGCAGAAAATGCAACATTAACAGTTTTTAAAATAAGAAAAATATCAATGTGTACAATATTAAATTCAAAACAAAATGATCCAGTTAAAGTTGAAAGTAATTTTGTTTTACATAAAAACCTCTTTTCCTCTTCAAGAATAAAGTGTTCACATAATAAAAAAGCTATTTTCAATCTAAAGTACATAGCTAACAATTTTTCTTAATTTTAATGACCTACTAGGTCAATGTAAAAAGTGAATAAACAGCAAATAATTTTGTTTTCATGAGGTAATATAAAACTGCAGCCATGATTCACAATTACATTAAACATCCATTAACATGAGAACGAACAAGTTTTTAAAATCTGGGTGCTCTATCATTACCATTATGCTTTCTACACACATGGCTTTCTCCAGATTCAAAAGCCAACCCTAATACATAGTTGAAGACAGACCTGAGGCTGCTCTGTTGTTTACAGCTTTGAGAAGGGCAGGCAGTTGCTACTATCCACCTTATCTAGGTTTACAGGCTCCTTTATGACAAAGTGAGAACGTAACTGCAGAAAGTCTCAAGGTTAAATACTAATTAATGCAAACAGGGGAGTCCACAGAGCTTAGAGATTCACTTCCTATATAGCTTCAGATTACACAGTAGGAAAGGTAAATTCTAAATGAAGCTAACAAAAATTCAAATTCAAATGTCAACTGTGAACATGTCACAACCCTAAAAAAAATCATAATGTCAAATTATTATTTGTGTGATTATTCTTTCTCTACCCTAGTTTTGGAGAAAATGGATATTACTCTGACTTCCAAACAAAGCATACAACAAAAACTCAGAACTTGACTTGTTCATTGTCAAAGAGCTAGGAAGTGACAGAGCCTTATCCCAAACCTGGGTCTCTGTGTGCCAAGTCTAATGCTTTGCTCCAATACATTCTAATAAAAATTAAAATGTCAGGGTTTGGAGAGTTTAACAGATGTGACTTTAGTAACAGAAGAAAATAAGGTCTAGTATTATTTTAACAAGCAGCCAATTAATGCAATAGTTATTATCACACTCTATTCCTGAATGGGCTCTCTAAAGAGCTTATGAGAATTGTGCTGCCACTAGAGTAAAAAAAATCTCAACGTTTCCTCAATTTGTGGGAGGGAAAAAGGTAATGGACAGCAGTTTCTAAACATTTGCACCCAATTTTTTTAAAAGCTGGTACCAATCACTGATTTTCTATGAGCATTAGTAGACTAAAAAATTAATGAAAGCAGCAAAATAATATTAAAGAAAAGAATTTTGAAAAGCTGGTCATAATTATGCTGCTTGAGAGCTGGCTTTAGTTTATGGATGCATGTGTTTGTAATTTTATCTCTCATCTCTCTTTCACACACACACAATTTAGTCTATCTTTTACAAAAAGAAGTTTTCATGTTGTGGAAGGTAAAATTAAGCACAGCAATATTTTATGTTATTTTATAAAGATCACAGTGATTTTGAAGTGTTGCACTACTTAAACTAATTTTAAAACTACTACTGTACAAAATATCAAATAACTAGAAATAAAGTTGTACTTTTATAAAAATGTATCTGTCTGTTAGCACATTATTATCACTATTATTATTTTCTTACTAACAGTAATAGCTCTGAATTAAGTAACTTGCCTAATGTCACACAGCCAGTAAGTATAGACCTAAGACTAAAACTAGGTCTATGCAGCCAAGGGCCTCATTGCCTCATCTCCAACACGCTTCTACATCCCTCTCTCCTCCATTAGAAAGTTCATTTACCTTTGTAGATGCATACAGTCCTTTTATCTTAATATGCTTTAGACAAATGTTTCATTTCCTTTTACTGTTAATAATGGTCTGCTATCACACTGGTCTTTTCATCCTGATAGCATTTTTTTCCCCCTGATAGCATTTTGTGGACATTATTTAATTAATTTTTGCCAGTCTTAACAGGTAATTAACCACGCTTTACAATCACACAAATTTTTGTTGTAATTATTCAGTAGCTGGCCATCTTCCAACACATTAGAGTATTTTAAATGGTACTTCGAAGTGCCAGAAAATACGCTCATCAGAAAAACCATTTCTATAAAAGTAAATATAATCTCTACTTGGGGGCTTTTCATCTAGCCAATTTAATCATCACAGAAAAATATATATTGACAATTTTCCACTACTACTGAACTCTCCAGTATTAATTCATTATAGTCGATGAAGGATATTTTAAATTTCAGATTTCAATTGGCTATCAGAATTCACATGTGCTTGCAAATGGAATAATTCTTTTCTTTTTATGATTTCTGCCACAAGCCTCAAATGGCTAAGAGGTATTCAAAACCTTTAAAATATGAAGTGAACATGACTAGAACATGAAACTGAAGAGCAATAAAGAGAATATAAATACTGGGTGAAACAAAAGGAAAATTAGAAAACTTGTCATTCTTATCTTAAAAAGCTTTGTTAACACTCTATCTGAAAAGAGGCAAGAGTAAACATTAGTCTTTATACAGAGAAGAACAGGAAGTAGAATTGTGGTAATCCAAAATTGTGGAAATGCATATAGGGAAGAATGTTTTTTTTTCCTTGATTGAAGCAGGAAAATATTCTTTTTTGAAAAATAAGTATATGAATTATAGATGCTATAAATGACAAGACATAAAAGGTTGGAGTACAATGACTTGAGGGGGAAAATATAATTGAATTTTATTAGATTCAGTAACTGAGGTTTCCCCACCTGCTTTAATTATATGTGGTTTCAAATGCTTTAAATCCTTTATTTTCCTATTTCATTTTTGAGGCTAGATTAGTACCAAAAACTATCTTATTCCACACAAAACGAAGACAACATTTAACTTTAGTTTTGCCATGCTACAAATGATTAAGTATAACAGCATGAAATTCAATAATAAAAATCAAATTCACATGGGACAGGAGAACAGAAAAATCCCATTTCAAGGTATAAAATATTCCCTTTACAGATGTTATACTTCTTCTGGCTTCTCACACACTATAGGGCCTTAGCTGCCAAAAAAGAAAGTGCCATGAAATATGAATTTCATCAGCAGTCAGGACTGTGTATTTAAATCGTGTTCATTGTATGGTGATCTTGGAAATTTGTAGATTTGAAAATACAACTCAGGGCCGGCCGAGTGGCGCGATGGTTAAGAACTCGCTTGGGATGCCAGAGGGCCCCGGTTCGGATCCCACATATGAGGGCCAGTGAC
>NW_017731930.1:817288-849945 GCF_001890085.2 Hipposideros armiger | reverse complement strand
GAGTTTCAGGCCAATGTGTCAGTTTGGTAAGTCCGCAGCTGTTAGCCACATAGAGAAAGAGAGAGCATCTTTTCTTATTTCAGTATTATAGGAACCTCTTTCTCAGGGAAGAAAACTGGCTCAACAAAAGAGAGTAAAAGATGGATTTCAAAGATTTTTGGACCTAAAGATATGCCTGCCCTCCAAGAACAAAATCTCCGTAAACCTAAATTCCTCTCAGAAACTTAGAACACAAGGTTCTATTCTACAGAGTTTCATTTGAACAACATAAAAAAATTGGTCTTTAATATATAAATCTGTAACAACTACAAGACAGATATAAAGGCCAACAGAAAATTTTATGTGAAAACACTGATTCATTAATCAATTCCTTCAAAGATGTGCTGAGCTACTACGTACCAGGCGCCACGGCAGGCTCTGGGTACAGAAGGATGGGCAAAGCAGTTTTTGTAGTCTGTGACTTAATGTCGTCAGACCCCTTAATTCCGTTAGTACCAAACTCTATCCCTGCTCCTCAACCTCAGTCTGTCCAGCTACTAACCATCAACCTAACAGCCAGTGCACCTCTCAAAACACCATATGGTGTTAAAAAGAATCCCACGAACCAAAGAAGTTAACAAAAATAGAGACAATAAACAGCTCATAGACTTGCCACACACTCATAAGATCTATAGTTTTGAGTATCTGTCTCATTTTGGAAGCTGGATATGAAGTACTAAGATGAACTGAGTATCACAAGATACTATAAGCTCATGAGAATAAGAATAAAAAAGACCCAGACAGACAGCTCCAAAGTATAGGCAAAGGTTCTGCAGTAACAGGATGGCTTCTTTTTTTATAATAAATATGGTTGTGATTGTAGGAGGAAGAGCTGAAAGTGGAAGGGGGATAAGGTTGTACAGGAAGAGGATCTCTTTTTCGCCCCTATAAATAAGCTCTATTTATAAAGTCCATTTTAGAATTTAGCACCAATATTTAGTCCCTTGCCCTCATGATGATATTTCTGACATTACTAAAATGTCATAACACCATATCAGCCAGACCAGTCTATGACAATGCCTTAGGCTCTTAAAGGACCACAGATACTTAAAAATGGATTCTGCAATGAATATAGGGGTACATATATCCTTATGGATAAATGTTTTCAGATTTTTGGGGTAGATATCCAGAAGAGGGATTGCTAGGTCACATGGCAATTCTACTCTTAATTTTTTGAGAAACCTCCATTCTGTTTTCCATAGTGGTTGTACGAATTTACATTCCCACAGTGGCCAAGACATGGAAACAACCAAAATGTCCTTTGATAGATGATTGGATAAAGAAGATGTGGTACATACATACAATGGACTATTACTCGGCCATAAGAAAAGATGAAATACTACCATTTGCTACAACATGGATGGATCTGGAGATTATCATGCTAAGCAAAATAAGTCAGAAAACGTCAAGAATCATACAACTTTTGGGATATAAAACTGAAAGCAACAAGGAACAAGATAAACAAAGAAACAAAAACTCATAGACTCAGGCAACAGTTTAGTGACTACAGTAGGGTAATGGGGGTAGAAGGGCGGTAGAAGAGGGAAAAGGGGGGAAAAGGGGTTCAAATATATGGATACAGGAGGAGAACTAACTCGGAGTGGTGAATACAATGCAATACATAAATGATATATTATAGAAACGTACACTTGAAACCTATACAATTTTACTAACCAATGTCACCCCAATAAAATTTAATAAACAAAAATTTTAAAAAATGGATTCCGGTACTAGTAACTATATATCTATGTAATGAACATTCAGGAAAAGGTAATATCAGTATGGGGTCCCAAATTATAAACGATTAACCACAACATTTCTTACCCCTAAATTTGAGACCAATGACCTTGCTCTGGAAACATGAACAATTTCCATTATTTGTCATTCCATCTTCAAAATACTCCATTCCTATTATTACCCTCCACCTTTTTATTCATTGCTGCAGAGCTACCCTGCTGGAAGAGAATGCCTGATGGTTTGAGATAGGTAGGAACACAGATGAATGGTTAAAAAGAAAGTCTGTTGAGTAACAAAGACCTTGGTAAGAGTCCCAGAGCAGCTATTTGTAAGCTTGGACAAATTACTTGACCCTTCTAAGTCTTAGTTTTATCATCTGTAAAACGAGGTTAGCTGACTTATTTCAGAAGTTAATTTTTAGCATATAATACGATAATATTTCTAAAGCACTTAGTGCAGGGTTCAAGCAACTAACTACTTGTTATTGTTAATTTTCTTGTTATCACCATTCCTAAGATGCCTGATTACTGCTGCTTCCCTCCTTCTAGGCTAGCATATAAATTTTGTTTAAGATACCTGGGTTCCATGCCAACTCAATTCTGTGTCAACAACAAAATAGATTTTCTAAAGGTCCCCTTAATTCCTTCCTAACTTTCTAACGTTCATGCTAGTAGTAAATGGAACCCAGAGCAATGCTGTGCCACCTTTTCAAGCAATCCAGAGCCACATCTTGACATGCCTATGTTACCTAAACACCCAATCCAAAATGGATAAAGCAAAGGAAATTTCCACGGAATGAAAGAGAACCTTAATAATTGCTTCTCTCCACTCTCAGCTGTTACAGGAGATATTACCACCCTAAATACAAAGTAGTCTTTCAGAGTTAAAAATGATGACACACACCAGGGCAGATTTTCACTCCATTAAATTAAAATTCTTTCAATAATGTGATCCATGGCCCATCTTTCACAGTTCTGATTGAATTGTCGGGGGAAAAAACCTTGTTTTCATGCAAAAGTAGTGCTTCTGCCTTTACAATTTACTAATGGCTTACATGCAAAAAGTATAGCTTGTGCTATAATTTTACTTCTGATGGTTTCAAGAGGTTAAGCAGAGAAAACAGTAACAGGCGTCGTTAAGTACAGTTACTTATGAATTGCCAGGGGAAACTAAAGAGTGAATGGTCTCAGAAGAAAATGATGCTTAATGGCTACAACAAAGCCGCATGAAGAGAAAGAAAGCTGACTGAGTAACCCAAAGCAATTACACAGGACCCCTCAAGTCCACACAGTGAATAGCTATGAATGCCAACAAAAGGGCAGCTAAAATTCTACTCCCAGTGATGCCATAAACTGTACTTTTCCTTTTTTCAATAAACCAGTTAAAATTCATATTGCTTGGTTTCTAAATCTTTAGGAGAAAGATTTTACCTGAATCTCAGTACAAATTACAAAGCTTCAGAATTGGTGATGAATGAAAATATGAGTCAAGGACAGATGTAATAGCATGGAGGGAAAACGGGTGGGAAAAAAAGAATAATAGCCCAGACCGACAAGGACTGAGTGCATATTCAAAACTATGACGCAAGGCTGCTAAGTTTAAACAGCAGGAGCAAACAATTACTTTTGAACAGAATCACTAAGACTAAATTCACTTATATATGAAATACCTTATCCTTTTAAACCAAACATATAATCATGAAATAGTTTGAATATGCTGAAAGTGTATGAAAACTTCTAAAACTGACACATTTTACAAAATATAGCATGTATCAAATACAGAATTATGTTATAGTTTTTAGGATGTTTTCTTTTCACATGTGACATTCTTTCAGGTACATTCCTCATTCATAATTCTGTGTCAAAAGTTTCCTCACCTTTTTCTGTCTTCATGAATTAAAGCTTATTCCTAGACCCTCAAGTTAGTATTTCAAGTAGTCTTTAGGGACATACAATTCTTCTCCATATACTTTCACAGAAATAACAAAATTATGAGTGATAACTTCAAGGGAAACGTCATTACATTTGCCCAAGGTAAAACCTTATGCTAGAAGAACTAAGAACTGTCATTATAGTAAGTAATATACTCAATTAGGAAAAACATACTATTTCAAAAACGAATAATGAGTTCAGGTAGAGCAATTAAAATAAAATAATCTGTGCAGGAATAATAATATATTTAATTTTTAAAGTAAAATCTTAGTAACCATTGGAAAATAAGTGAACAAACAGGAAGCCTTATTATCAAACAAGGAACCCAATCTGTAAACAGGGGGGATTATAAATTAAAATTCCACTTTTCAAACAGGAAAACATCATTTTATTCCTATGTCTTACCAACACACAAATGATCTCTGCTCATCTGGAATTAACTCCCACTTCCACTTCCTCATTTTTCAGAATAGGATAGTACAGTCCAGAATGCTGACTAGCAATCCCAGAACTAGGAAATGCCAGACTCAAGATTCAAATTCCAGGATCCCACAGTACGGTACAACACGCTTTCCACCGAACATCATGCCAAACGTTAAGACTTGCCATTTAAGAGAATACTTCCTATCTTCTAGGCAGAAATCCAATCCATGGCACCTTAGTGCGTCACTGATTTGAGGTCCTGTATTGTCTTATGTATACTATTGTAATAAACATACTAATTCCGAAGTGGTCACAAATGTGAAATTTTCTCTAATTTAAAACACAAATACTTATATATGGGTAAATAATAATTTTACTGATAAAAATACCAAGAAACTAATCATATTTGGGTCAATTAAAGATGGAACAGAGAGAAGATCATTTTAGTTATTTCTTTGTTTTTTACAGGCTACATATTTTCAAACTCCAATATGGAAGGTATGCCACCTTGTGCAGAATATACCCATTTTATATGAAATAACAACCTTTAATTTGTTTTTAAAAAGATCAAATATCTATTTTAGTTAGAGGTGCTGACTTCCAAACCAGCAATATGTAATGATCTTATAATTTCTCTCACACCTATGTCAGCCCAAAACTGCTCTGTTCAACCTTGCTGTGAGGAAATCACAGAGATAGTTTAAAAATTGTATGCTAGATTTTATCCATGATGCAAAAAAATGAATTATTTAAAAGCTCAAAAATAAATGGAAATGGAAACATGTAGAACAACTTATATACAGTATACTACCATTCATGTAATAAAGGAAGAAAATAAGAATGTATATTTCTTTTTATTCCTATTTACATAGAGAAACTTAAAGGATACATTAATAATTATTAAAAATAGTTACTTACGGGGTAGAGGTATAAATAAGAATGAGAGGTATGGGCAGAAGCAAGACTTCTCAATGTTAACGTTTTTTATAATCTTGATTTTGGAAAAATGTGAATATTATTCACAAAAATTTTTAATGGGAAAAATAGAGATACAAAAACCTTTTGTGCTGTGACAGAATAGCCATAGTTAAGTAGGATTTAATTATAATCTTCCTGAGGACAAAGGAAACCATCTATCTTAAATATTCTATCTTCACAGACTAGGGCAAAGACTAGGTCACAAACATGTGCAATCAACGTACAATTAGTTATTTTGAAATTAAGTTTCTAAAGGATGCAGAAATGTTATCACATAACCTGGATACAGTAGTAACTTCCACACATGGGGGGATAGGGGTAAAAGGAAAGAAAAGAAAGGGTGGGAGAAAACATTATTTTATGAAAATTCTTCATATTTCTTTTATTGCTGTCTACAATTTAAAAATAAAGGATAAAATGTTCTTATGCTCAATATTCCCCTGGATAAATACTCGAAGTAGACTATAAGGTGAAATGTGACAAGCTACTGACACTCTTAATATTATTAAAAATTTTGTAACAAATTATTAATGCCAAATTTCCAGTTAAAGTACTACATAGTAAAAACAGCAATGCAGGAAATGTTTAATTCTCTCAATAACATAAATACTCAACAACTGCAACCAGTGTATTTCAGGTTCATTAGTTCTCCCTATTTCTGGAATGTTTTTCTCACCATTCATTTCTGTCCCTGAAGCTATCTTCAATACCTATGTTTTCTTATTCATCAAATGCTACTGTAAAGCTGCACCAAATCTTAAAGAAATGGGAATTGCTACTCTATTTAAAAAAAAAAAAAGTTTATTGGGCCATTAAATAGTTACAAGGTCAAACAGAAGTCAAAACCAACAAGAATCCTTCTCAGGATACAGTTAATAATGTCCTCACAAAGGCTTAAACGTTTCTTAATACAAAACTTAATATTATAGCAGTGATTCTCAGGTATGATACTATATTGCCCTGAAATCATTCACTCTCTCAAGGGCATGTTGCAGGAACTTCTTTAAAAATGTAAATTTGTTTTATTTCATTGATTGATTTATTTATCTAGCAAAATGTCCACTTTTGTGGGAATTAAATAGTGTGAAAGAACAGCAGTATCATGAGTAACCATTTCAAGAATAACAGAAAACTGCCAAGTTTAAGGTCAAAGGACCACACGCTGATATAGAAGCACTCCCTTTTACAAGATTTCCCTTTTTTTTTAATGTAATAAATTTAATCTTATATCCAGTTGAACCTCAACACAACAGTAATGCCACTCAAATGAGTGCATGGTGAAACAAACTAACACCTACATACAATGGAACACTACTCAGTAATAGAAAGAATGAAGTATTGATATACACAACAACTTGCATGAATTGACAGAGAATTATGCTGAGTGAAAATAGCCAATTTAAAAAGGCTGCATACTACGTAGTTTCATTTACGGAACATTCTTGAAATGACAAATTATAGAAATGGAGCACATGGGATCTCTCTGTATTACTTCTTATAACTATGTGTGCAACTACAATTATGTCAAAATTAGAACATTAACTAAAAAAAATCATTAATATTATTTGGGTCACCTCAACCAAGAGCAGATTTAGGTGACATTCTCAGAAACTAACTAGTCAGTATACAAAGCCTCTACCAGCTGAAAGAAGGAACAGATAAAAATGACAAAATAACCACAGAAAAAGAACTATTAGAACAAACAATAAAGTAGTATGGTTATTAATGATTATCTAATGAATATTTAGATATGTTCAGGGACATATTAAATTTCACTCAGTATTAATTCATAATGGAAAAAGCTTACCCGATGCTTTGCCTTAATTTTCTTCCTATATTCTTCTTTGTCAAATTTGTCCTCTTCTTGAAGCCTTTCCTTTGCTTTATCTAAGTCGATACCACCAGCGTTATCCTCTTCCTCAGTGTCCTTCAAGACAGATTTCTGCATTTGTGGCCACTGCTGAACCAACTGCAGACAGGAGAAAGGTTAAGAATGGGATGGGAGACAGGGAACATCAACAGAAAACCATTTCCCTTTGTATAAGGAGTTTGAAATTGTTCATATACACACTTTGTTAGAAAGTTTAAGAAATGTAGGTTGTAAGACAAACTTTATAATTAAAGTGAGCAAGGCATACAAAAGACCGTCCCAGTTAGGATAAAATAATGCTGCCATAACCCAATGAGAGCAGGGCTGAAGGAAAATTCCATAAAATAATTTGGAGGAGAAAGCAGCTGCCTCAACATCATTTCCAACAGTGTGCTTAGTATGCTATGTTCCACCAACCTGACTCCAAATGGTCTGTGCAGGGCCACAGTCAGGCTAACCAGAGGGCCCTCCCTACTGCCAGCTGCCATGTGTACACCTTGTGCGCATCTCCAACTCTGTACTGGGTTGTCTTACTTTCCTGGTTTTCTTTCTAGAATTAATCTCCTTAAGGGTAGTCATATGTCCTGTCCATGTACTTTCAGAGTCTAACACAGTATCTGGTACATACTAGGTACCCCAAATTGATTGATGGATCACACATCACAACACATAAAGGCTGAAATAACTAAGCGTAAAATGAGAAAATAAGGTTGGGTTTCACAGGCCTGCTCAGATCTACATGATTTTACACACAGAGTTCATGGTTAGGAATAAGGTGACATAGAAGTCAGAATACTGATAGTCGGGAGACTTGGTTTAACATCTGGTTTTCTCACTGGCCCATAATCCTGAATAAATTACTTAATCTCTGGACATCTGTGTCTTTGAAATACAAGGTTTGAGTCAATAGTCTTCCAGGCCTAACGCTAGAAAACTCTAGGAAATTTAGTCAAAAAAGATTCTCTTATTTTACCTAGTAAGTGGTTATGAGAAGCATTTAAGTAGCTGCCACTGTTATTGAAAGAATGCTAATTAAGCGGCAGGCAAATGGAAGTTGTAGGTACACACATCACAGGTATTAATGCCTCCTCCACTTTGTCACCACCACAGTCATTCTTCAAGATAAGATTCCTACAGAGTCTCAACTTTTGGCAACAGGAGTCACAAATATACTGCATCGCAGCCATGCAAGCAGTCACTACCACTGAATGAAGAAGCAGGGAGTGATCAGCTGTGACAGTAAGAACGCCATCCTTTGCTCTGACTCCTCACCTCTTTTTCTCTCAAAGTGAAAAAAGTCCACCCCTCTGTGGGCTGAACAAATAGTAGTGTTTCTTTTGGAGTTTTACATCAGAGGTTTCAATGTGGCTCACAGCCACACAGAGTTTCTATCAGCAGTAAGTTTACCTTGAAACATTTTATAGCTAAGGATTTACACTCACCGTGTAGCTAACTGGTATAATCTGTATAGTTAAACTTAGCAGCACAGTAAGGAACCTCATCATCATAACAGCACTCATCTTGCCTTACAGTAAGCATCTGATGTGATACAACTATATTCTAGTTTAAACTGCTTCTCAGGTGCTGACCTCTTTTTAGTAATTTCATAAAGATTCATTATCAATTATATAGGCTTCCTCTGCAACTACCCACAACTTTGAATTGCACTCTATTTTGTTAGTTTTGATTTATACACCATTTCATTCCATATTATTAGTGTAAATCTGGGCTTCTGAATCCCTTCCCCAAAGAAATATCCAAATCTTTGTTAACTTCAAAATTAAAAGGAAATATATGCCACAGGACATAGACTCTTTAGGCAGAATTTATACAAATAATGATGAAATATCCCATGTGATATATTACAGTTGGTATAAAAAGTTCTGTGATTTTATTGGGGTATTAGATAACGGTTCATTCATGCGGCCAATTTTTTTTGAGGGTTTACTAGATGTTAGGCACTGTTCTCAGTGCTGAGGACAGAGCAGTGGGCAGACAACAAATACCTTCCCTCATGCAGCCTCATTCCACTAGAGTGGAAGACATGAACCACCACCAAATAAATACAGAATAAATCACACAATGAGTGCTATAGAAAAACATTTAAAAAAAAGCAGGGCGAGGGAAATGAGACTGGGTGTGGAGAGCTGTGTGCTAGGTTAGGATGAGCAAAGAAACCCGTAGGCTGGTGACTGAAACTAAGAGATGATATTCAGAAGACCCTGCTATGACAACTAACTGCTAGCCATGACTCCTTGGGTAAGTCACTTGACTTTCTGGGTGTCCTTTCTCTATAAAAATAAAAATAATATTAATATGTAATAGAGTGACCTTTCACGAGCTATCTGTGATTGGTAACCCCTTCCCTACTTTATGGGTATCTATTTACATTAAGACCGAGGTAATGGTGAGATAAAAACCAGGCACCTATGTGTCTGAGACTATTTTAAAGCAGAGAATTCCTTCCACAGCAGGCCAGCAAATAAGAAACATCATTATAGCATCTAAAAAGGAGGAACTGCAAGAGACTTTTGAGTCCAGCAGAAGCTGTGGCAAATAGTTGTTACTATCCTTGTGCTTGTTCCCACAGAATATGTTGATGGATACCATGACAAGAAAATCTCATCTATAAAAGCAGAATTTAGGAAGTTCAAAACCAACTCTGTTGTTATCACCAAGAAATATCTGAGTTTATATTCAAAACATTCTTACCTACAGGTGTACAGCTGATGAAAAGCCTACAGTAAACAGTGAAAGGAAACACCTAGTGTGATTTAGAGATATGTTTTTTCTCATTAGTGAATGGTAAGTAGCAGGAGAGCCAAACTCTTTATAACACTTGGAATGTACAGTAATTCCTCACTTAACACCAATAATATGTTCTGCACCATTAAGTGAAAAGACCTATAAAGAACCCAATTTACCATACCCTAACTGATATAAACTAGAGTTAACTCCAAGTTAAGCTCATGAAAGGCCACTCTATTACATATTAATATTATCTTCATTTTTAAAGGGGAGTACATCTAGAAAGTCAAGTGACTTACCTAAAGAGTAATGGCTAGTAGTTAGTGGTCACACCAGGGTCTTCTGAATATCATCTCATCAATGTTATAATGAAGGGACGTTATTTGAGGATCTGCTGTACTTCAGAAACGAAGCATTGAGAATCTTACCTCCCCTTCATCGGTAAATGTTATCTTCTTATTCACTTTAAAATTTCTCTTCATTACTTTTTTTGCTTCTGCAACCTTGGTCACTTTTTTCTTGATGTTGGATTTAGAAGTTTCTTTCTTCTGTGTGAGAACATAAAAAAAAAAAAAAACCCAGATGATTAGGTAAATGGCTGCTTTATACTAACAATTTAACTCTGGCAATACACCTTCCAAAACTGAGTGCAATTACTGCTACTGGCTAATAAGAAGCACCAAAAATACCATCCAGAAATAAAATTATGAGACTTACTATGAATAAGATGAATGTTAGACATAACTAACCTTTAAAATGTATTCTATTACTAAAGCTATGCTACATTGATAATGTTGAAGCAAAAGAAACTATCTGATGTAATAAATGGACATGTCAAATAAAGCTATCTTCCAACTAAAAAACAGAGCACATTTTAAAAACAGCCCTAATTTCCAAGTGCAAATGTAAACTTTTAGACTAAAATATGTTGATTTGGAAAGAAAATGACTGCAATACATTGTGACTCAACATCCTTCTTCCCATTACTCTAATGTACTATACGTAACTAAGCTGTGCCCAAAGGTGAGATGGAAACAAACAAAAAACGCCGGGTAGCAATACTTATATCAGACAAAATCGACCGTCAAGCAAAGTCTATAACAAAAGACAAAGGAGGAGCCAGTAATGCCACATCTGGTTATTTAGCTGAAGAAACCCATAATGCTACTATACTATAAGGAGACGTGTGCATCCATATGTTCATTGCAGCATTGTTTACAATGGCCAAGATGTGGAAGCAGCCTGGGTGTCCATCAATGGATGAATCGATAAAGAGGTGGTAGCACATACATACAATGGAATATTGCTCAGCCTTTAAAAAGAATAAAATCTTGCTATCTACAATAACATGGATGGACCTGGAGGGTATTGTGCTGAGTGATGTATGTCAGCCAGAGAAAGATAGATGCAATGTGATTTCTCTTACATGTGGAATCTAAAAACAAAATAAACAAACAAAACAGAAACAAACTCTAAATACAGAGAACATTTTGAAGGTTGCCAAATGGGAGAGGGGTTAGGGCGGTGGTTATAAAGTGGAAGGAATTAAGAAGTACAAGTTGGTTGTTACAAAGTAGTTATCAGAATGTAGGATATAATACAAGGTATATAGTCAACAATACTGTAGTAACTATTTATTGGTGTCAGATGGGTACTAGATTTACCAGGGTGATAGATAGGAGGGAGACTGGGGGCAGAGTGAAAAAAGCGAAGGGATTAAGAAATACAAACTGGAAATTACAAAATAGTCATGGGGACTATTAAGTAAGTAAAGTAACGCATAGGCAATATAAGTCTAAATATGGTAATAACTATGAGTAGTGCCAGGTGGGTACTAGACTAGTCACGGGGATCATTTCTTAAATTATATAAATGTCTAACCACTATGCTGTACTCCTGAAATCAATATAAAATAATTCTGAATAGCAACTGTAATTGAAAAATTAAAAGGGCCTTGTAGGGGGCGGGCAGTGGTGAAGGTGAAGGAGTTTAAGAAATTCAAGTCTCCAGGTATAAAACAAATGAGTCTTGGGGATGTAATGTACACCATGGAGAATATAATCAATAATATTGTGCAAATGTGGTACAGTGTCAGATGGTTGCTGGACTTATTATGGTATCACTTTTTAAGGTATATAAATGTTGAGTATGGTGTACAAGGTGTGATCAACAAATATGGTGAATATTTAATATTAAAAAAAGTATTATAGTAAAAGACACATTGCCATTAATCACCCTCAAAATACTCCACCTTGCTTCGGACACACTTATCCCATCGTTCTTGCCACTTTCTGAAGCAGTTCTGGAAGTCCTCTTTTGTGAGTGTCTTTTGTTATGCTGTTGTGGCTGCATAATCGATTCAAAATGTTTACCTTTCATGGTCTTTTTGACTTTCAGTAAGAGCCAGAAGTCGCACGGTGCCAGATCCAGTGAATGAGGTGGATGAGGACAGACCATAATGTTTTTATTTGACAGAAACTGTCGTACCAGAAGCAACGTGTGACATGGTCCTTTCCATTGTGATCACAAAATACAGTGAATGCTGCTGCCAAGTACCATCCAATGGAAAGGCAGGGATCTTCAATACAGGAAGTGGCACGTTGAACCTTAGTAACAGTGTGTGACAAGTTTCAATTCGTTCGGTGCAGTCAGTCGGGTGTGAGCTATGGTTGAGAGGTGTGTTTTAAAGCATGACATAAATCATCCTCCATCATGACAATGCTCTGTGTCACACATCGCTTCTGGTATATGACAATTTTTGTCAAATCAAAACATTATGGTGTGTCGTCATCTACCTTATTCACCGGATCTGGCACGGTGCAACTTCTGGCTCTTTCCCAAAGTCAAAATAACCACGAAAGGTAAATGTTTTGAATGGATTCAGGACATCGAGGCAGCCATGACAGCACAAAAGGAGGGCTCACAAAAGAGGGCTTCCAAAGCTGCTTCAGAAAGTGGCAAAAACAGTGGGATAAGTGTTCAAAGTGATGGGGAGTATTTTAATGGGGGCAAATGGCAATGTGTCTTTTACTGTAATAACTTTTTTTTATTTAAACATTCACCACGTTGTTTGATCACACCTTGTACACCTGAAACATAATAAAATATTGTATGCTACCTATATTTTAATAAAAATCTTTTTAAAAAAGATTGGTGCATTTCATTGTATATAAATTTCTACTTCAAAAAAGAGTCCTGTAAGCAATACTGAATTTTAGTTAATGCTAGGCAAGTTGAAGTATATGGGAGAAAATAAAATAATGTTGGCAACTTACTCTGAAATGCATTAAAAAAAGGATGATGAATGAATAGATGGAAAATTGCATGATAAAGGTAATATGGTAAAGGGTTAACTGTAGAATATAAGTGGTGGGTATTTTTGTATACAAAAGTATACTTTTTTCAACTTTTCTGTATGTTTGAAATTTTTGCAATAAAATATTAAAGCCAGTCCCAGGAAGGAGAAAAAGTCACAAGGCAAAAATGACAAAAACTATCAGAATGGAATACAGATTAGTCAGAAAAACAATCCTGCAGAAAGAATCTTGGAGTAATATGGGTCAACTGGAAGAGCTTTAGGGAAATCCAAGTATGAAACCACTGAAATGATTTTTAAAATCTTGGGAGTATTTGCATCTTTGCATTTTTATGGTTTATCATGGTTTCTAAAAGGGATCTATGATCTCTCCCTCCAAAAAAAAAGAAAAAAGGTTAAATTTGTTTGTTTGTTTAAGGGAAGTCACTGAAAAAAGGAACAGAAATGCCAACATGGGTGAAAAGGGACATTTTTATTATATCTTCCTGATAGGCATGGTCTCTGCTCTGATACTCCAGAATTATTCTTCAAATATGCATTGAGTGTCATCAACACACAAGACATCATAGTACATACTGGGGCCACAGCAGTGAAAAAGACAGGTGGACTACCAACCCTCCTTGAACCTATCTCTAGCAGTAGGAAAACAAACAAACAAACATTAAGCCAGTAGAAAATATTATTTAATCACAAATGTAGCAGTGCACAGAAAAAAACACACAGGATAAATGAGTCTATGTAACAGGGTTCCTTTCTGAGACTTGGCCATATGGGGAAATATTTTGTTTTGCTTTGTTTTGCTCTTTTGCCAAGCATATATTTTTAATTATTATGTAATAAATATTTTTAAATAATAAAATTTTCTGGATTTGTGCCATGCTTAGAAATACTTTTCCAATTAAAAGACTTTTTAAAAATGAAATTAACTCTTTAAAATGCAGATTTTACTTTTCTTAAAAGATTCAACATTGGCTCTTGGACAAGGGGGAAAGTGCTCATTAATAATTTTAAATTTTTATTCATTAAGTCTCAAAAAGTATAAAGTATACCTATTGTTAGGGAAAAGTTCTATTTTTGATGACAAGACTTTACATTATTGGTACAAAAATGAAATTTGCAGCAGCCAGAAAGTATTATGAAAGGTTTCCTGACAAGATGTAAAACATCAAAATGAAATTTTCATTTTTATTTGCACTTCTTCCACAACATGTATGCTAGACTTCAAAATAAAATGCTAAAAGAAAAATACCATAAAATACAAAACTGATAAAGCATCAAGTCATTCTCACAGTCCTGTGATAACTGTAGGAGGTTGCCACAAATAACTTGGAAGATAAAAGAACGCAAATTAAGAAGTACAAACTGGTAGTTACGAAGTACTCACGGCGATGTAAAGTATAGCATAGGGAATATAGTCAGTAATAGTGTAATAACTATGTACAGTAACAGATGAATACTAGACTAATCGGGGGGATTACTTTGTAAATTATATAAATGTCTAACCACTATGCTATCTACCTGAAACTAATATAAAATAAACTTAAAATGAACAACAAAAACTGTTGCAAAAACAATAATGGTTCCTATTAAAAGGACCATGTTAGTTAACATTGGTTGCAAGAAGATTCAAAATATAGTCAATAAAAGAAACCAACTGTAGTCCCAGTATTGGCTAGGCTGTTACTCTTTAAAATAACATTTAGTTTGAATAAAGATTTACCTTCCATGGGGAGGAGGAAAAACCTACTTTAATATAAGCATTACTACTAGATAGTCTAGAGGGGAAAATAAAAGTACCATATTGCAAAAGAAAAAAAAATACAAGGAAATAAATGTTAGAATTAAAGGGAAAGATATTCTAAGGAAATCAGAGTTTTATGTTTCCTTAAAGTAGCTTCCATATACATTACTGAATAATTAAAAGTTTATAATAGCAATTATATCTAAAATTGAAGGAAATTAACAAAATAAAGAACTCTCATGCCTGGTGGAGACTTAAGAGATCATCTATTGTAGCCTATGCCCTCACGTAAAGATAAGAGCATTTCCTAGCATTTATAAACACTGTTGCCTCAAAGTCCAAATGTACTTAACTTTAGATATTTCCATTGCATATCAAAAACCAAATCCTACTAAAACTTACATGACTAAAAAAAAAAAGCAAAACCTCCTGCTATATAAGCATATTTCCTTTGTCATCCTGAATTTACTGAACTACAATATTTCACACATTCTAATCTTACAGTACAAATCAAGGATGCACTATCTGACATTTTATTTTAAAGCAATCTACAAAATCTTTTCTTAAAAAATAAACTTCCCTGATGACTAGTAACATTGAGCACCTTTTCATGTAACTATTGGCCATTTATATGTCTTCTTTCGAAAAAAGTCTCTTCCAGCCCTTCGCCCATTTTTTAATTGCTTTTTTTTTTGCTTTTCAATTATATGGTCCTTATATCTCTCAAATATTAGTCTCATCAGATAAATGGTTGGAAAATATTTTCCCCCCATTCCATAGGGTGCCTTTTTAGTTTGTTTCATTTGCTGTGCAGAAGCTTTTTAGTTTGATGTAGCCCCACTGTTTGTTATTGCTTTTGTTACCTGTTTTGGTATCTTATACAAAAGATCATTGCCAAGACCAATATCAAGGAGCTTTTCCCCTGTTTTCTTTTAGGAGTCTTAATCATTAGGGAAATTAAATTTTTAAAAAATGAGATATCACCTCACACCTGTTAGGATAGCTATTATCAAAAAGACAAGAGATAACAAGTGTTGGCAAGGATGCAGAGAAAAGAGAACCCTTGTTAACACTGTTGGTGGGGATGCAAACTGGTGCAGCCACAGTGGAAAACAGTACAGAGGTTTATCAAAAAATTAAAAATAGAAACTACTACATGTTCCAGCAACCTACTCCTAGGTATAGATCCAAAAGAAATAAAATCAGTATCTGGAAGAGATATCTTCACTCCCATGTCCAATGCACAATTATTCAAGATAGCCAGGATATGGAAACAACCTAAGGGCCTGTCAAAGGATGAACAGATCAAGAAAATGTGGCATGCATATACAATGGAATATTATTCAGCCAAGAGAAAGAATTCTGCCATTTGCAATAATATGGATAAACCTGGAGGGCATTATATTAGGTGAAATAAATCAGACAGAAAAGACAAACACTATATAATATCACTTATATGTGAAATCTTGAAAACAAACCAAAAAAAAGGACATTTCATAGAAAGAGAACACTCACTGGTTGCCCAGGGCTGGGGAGAAGGAAAAATGAAAAGATGTAGGTAAAAAGGTACAAAGTTTCAGTTATAAGTAAGTTTTAAGGATCTAATATACACCATGGTGACTACAGTTAACAATATTGTATTGTATACTTGAAATTGGCTGAGAGTAGATGCTAAGCATTTTCATCACACACACAAAAGAATCGACTATGAAGTGATAGATGTGTTAGTTATCTTAATCTTGGTAACCATTTCACGCTATGTTATGTATACAAAATCATTACATTGTACACTTTAAATATATACAATTATATCTGTCAATTATTCCTCAATAAAGCTGGGCGGGGGGGGTGGGGGAACCACCCCCACAAATAGAAAACGTATGCTTGTAAAATGTTTGCAAGAACTATAACTTTAAAATTAAGAGTCACATAAAGGGTATAGAGCTTCAGTTTTGCAAGATGAGAAGTCTAGAGATTGGTTGCAACACAAGGTAAATATACTTAACAGTACTAAACTCTACACTTAAAAAAGGTTAATGTGGTCAATTTTACGTTATGTGTATTTTACCACAATTAAAAATAAAATGAAAAGCCACCTAGAATATAACTGAACTTCAGTTTAAAATGTTATTACAGGAACAGAGTTTGTCTTTTCAGAATTCCTACACAAATGTAAACTTAAGATAAAGCAATAATAGTCCTAGAATCACACAGCAGCTGGAGGATGGGAGCAGAGTGGCAATGCCAGGGAGGGAGGGGCACAGGAGGCCCTCAAACACAAATCAACTAAAATAATATGACACAAGAGTGTTTATACACTATAAATTATAGAAATAATCTTATAATGGTCTAATAAATCTCATAGGATTTTTTTAAATGTACACATTTACCAATCTCATTGTTTAAAGTTTAACAGAAGGCAAACTATAATAAACTCTGGTGATAAGTATATTCATGAAATAGGGAATAAAAGAATTCAAGAGCATGATGAAATCCAGTGCTGCCTCTACCCAAGTCTCAGTTACCATAATCTCTGGAATATACTAATATTATATAAGCCTGTTTATCAACACTTTGCATTCACTCTTGTCCCCATTATAATAAGCTCTAGTAATCACTTATTTTCTTGTTTTGTTTTTCCCAATGAATTGTAATCTTCATGAAGGTTAAGACCATTTGTATTACATTTGTATCCCCAGGGCATCAGAGAGGCTGGCATATAGGAAGCATTCAATAAATATTTCTTGAAAAAAGAATTAGTGAGTCAATTCTCACTTGAACAAAGCATTCCTTCATTTTCTGCTCGTTAACAAGCTTAAGTCAAATCTTGTCACCGATAATTTAAATTAGAAAACCAAAGCTTAAATAAGTTCAACAATTTGTTCAAGGTCGCATAATTTAAACCAAAGTGCATTTCACTTTGTTCTTCACATTATACAATGCTTAGTTGATTTTTCTTCAAATTGCCTTAGGTTATAACATCATAATTTGCCTCAATACAGTGCCTTTTAAATTTTTATCAACTTTGGAAGAATGTTAGAAAATTTTTATTTTGAGAAACTTATAAATTTTTCAATGTTTTAGTTTTTGGCCCATTAAGAAAAGCTTTATCAGATTCTACTTTCTGATACAGTATTTGTATTCACTTCTAAAATAATTGTTTTCACACCCTAACATAAATTTTAAATACTGAATATGCCATTTCAAATTACAAGACTAACCCTACTTCCTTTCTGATGAGAATCACAGCTGTTATAGAATTTGTATGAGATACTTGTCTCATTACTTGATACTGACACTTCATAAATTTTATCTAGAAGACTACTTAAAGACACATTCTAGAAATTCTTTCATTTTGTTTTGTATTTTGTAGATAATGTATGTTTACTCCAGATGTAAGCCTACATATCCTATAAAAGTTCCTCATTTTTCAAGGCTAGATTAATCCTTGTGGTTATATTAAGAAACAAACCATAAGTAAATGTTAATCTCTTTCTCTATTCTGTACAGTCAATAAGGCCATACACTACTATTTTCTTTGGAGTCTGTGAACTGCAATTCCAATGTATAAAGGGATGAAAATAGTTAATGAATCCTACAATATATCAAGCAACAATGACAAAATATTATGAAATAGTCATGATTCTTTTTAAAATCATCATTTAATGGGTCAACATTAACAGGAAAACAGACAATCGAGTATTGCTTATTTCTTTTTTCCCCCCAGACCAAAAACTATGTAGATATGTAGTGATTTCAGTTTTATTTGCATTTACTTACTTCCAGTTACAGAGGGTCATCAGGTACAAATGTCCTACATGTTTTTTTATTGCTATATGTTCCTCTTTCCTTCAGGGTTCCTACTGCCCGAATCCACAGGCTTAGAATACTTGCCACAAACTGCCTTTTAGCCTGTTAAACTCTTCCTGAGAATGTGTACCTACCACCTTCAATACCAAATACTTTCAGAAAATTAACTTTCACATCGCCAATACAGTTTCTATTTCCCTCTATTCCTCCTCTCATTTTGCAGATATAATTCCCCCACCAAACCTTCATTCAAATGCCAGTGTTTTTTCCTTCACTATATTCGTCTTCTTTTCCTCATTAATTTCTTGTCAGAATTAACATAAAATTTTCCTTGATTTTAAAAAGCCTCTTTATAGCACTTAAGTGTAAAAATTCTTTAAATCTTTCATTGCCCCCAAGTAGTCTAGGTAAGATTTAAATTTCTTTTCTCCACCCAAGCCATATTTTACTTTGCTTACTTCCTTATTTTAGCCTCATCCCCAACTACGTGAGGTTCATGGCCAGCCAAATCCATCACTTTCTTTGTCTTATTTATTATCTTAAATAGTTCCCACTACCTTTTCAAGCAATTACTTATACAGTTGGAATGCATAAAGGATAATTTTCACATTCCTCATGTACTCTCTTAGGAAATTTTCTTTAGTTCACTGAAATCATTAGGCTGTTGACTATTCTATTTTGCTAGGCAGAAAATACGTATTATTTGCTCCATGCCATGACCCTCAAAAAAAAAAAAAGATATTTCCTGTTTTTAACAAAATTATGGAACCAGTCACATTTTGCCTTAGGAACCCAATTTTTAACCTGCCACTTTTAATACGTATTTCTGTATTAGAAGCAGGCAGCTGGAAGCAATCTAAAGAAATGGAGCTTGACACATACCTTTTATTAGCCTCTCTTTTTTGACTTCAAAAAATTACAGTATGGATTTATTTCTAACTTGTGTCCAAATTGGCTGCATCAATTTCTGTTGTCTCCTACAACTTTTGGAATTCTGCTAGAACTTAGAAATATTATAAGTTACATACCAAAAAACCAGTAGTATAAAACGGAAAGTTAATTATGTCACATGGCTATTGAGTTAACACGGTTAAGGAAGACTGACTATAAAAGGAGGCAATAATGGTGGTAATAAACAAAGTTAAAAGACCTGGGCAGCATTTCTGAAACGACTACAAACAATATGACACTAAGGTGTGCTTCTCTTGGGTGTGCATCTGAGCTATCTACACCCCCACTACCTTCCTTCCAAGTCATACCAGAGACACAGCAATAATAGTCAGAATTTATTTGACCAAAATGAGATAGCACCAAAATAACATTCAACAATATGTAATGATAGGTTTAACTGAGAATTCCATAGCTGGCTCCAGTGCCTGAGAGAAGAGCAAGTTATCTGGCACTCAGGTTAGTGTGATCTAAAGCAGAGCTTCTGAAAATTCAGTCATGAAAGTCTAACCAGCAAATGTCGCATAATACTAGTTCTTAAATGAACTATCAACTTAAAAAATTGTACATACACACATGCACATGTATTTATACTCTAAGTTACAGAAACAGAATCTCTGTATGATTTAAAGCCTTCACAAATAACAGAACTAAGATATACACTAAACTCAAACTAGGCTTGATACCTGGTTAGTTAAGCCACTTTTCACACACTATTTTAAGACATCTGAGAGATGCTGATGCCAACTTCCCAGACCCCCCAAGACAAGGTAATCTCGGCTTCTGGTTATCCATGGTTTTAATATCTGACATTTTTCTAAACTGGCTAACATTAGTAAATCACGAGACATGTATGGGATGTATCTTATTTGAAAGAGAAATAACAAGCAACATTACCACGTCCAGTGCAAGCTGTGTTCACAATTACATGTACAGTCAGGTTTCCAAGCTCTGCCTGCTACTGTATAAGAAAGTTAGCTAAGCAAAAAGTACTAAATGAAAGATCAGTGGCCAGCCCACATGTACCACATTTCAACAAGATGTGCTTGGATGATGTCTAATCATTTAAAACTGGATATTCCTAAAAATACACCATTCATAAAACAGTGGTATGCAAAGCTATGTGGTAATTAAAAATATCGACATTATGAGCTATAGAACTTGGAAGGCTGAAAAGGCCATCCAACATCACCTAGAGAAATAGCAATGCATGCACACACACACACACTCAAAGGTTAAAAGAATTTCAAGATCACACAGCCAGTACCAGCAAAGTTAGGGCGAGAACTCTAAATCCTCCAAAAACCTAATTTGTGCTCTGACCTTGACACTGCATCTAACAACAGTATCTTAGAAGCATCTCAGAGAATACACTTTCCTTTGAGAATCATAATTTTCCTGAACAATACTAAGACCTCCATAAAATGGAAATCAAGAGCTGGTCGACAGCAAATGTTTTTAAAACAGAAAGAATCCCTCAACAAATTCATTTAAAAAGTGGTCTTTTCTTTTTTCATAGAAGGAACATAGCTATGACTAAATCTGACCTCTATTTTTTTTAATCTCTCAAAAGCATAACATATAAAAAAAAGTATTCTGCTCTTCAATGCTCTACGAGTTTGTCTTTTTGTTATTCCTGGCAAATTGCAAGCTGCATCCAGTGATTAACACAATTTCCAACTGCCCTCCTTAGCACTTAATAATTAAAAATTTTTGACAGCCATTAAAAGCTGGTGACAGATTCTTCCTCATTTGTTTATTTTTTTCCTCCACCTTAGAATGAGTCCCTACTATTTCATTAGTAAATGTGTAACATTAAAATGTAATATTTAATTACAACTTACTGAAAACTATAAACCACAAATCCTAAAGAATTAAAATGAAATTTTGCTAGGTTCCAAACTCCATAAGCTATGTAGCCAAGAAACTTTTTTTTAAATCACTCTTCTTGCTGCCCCATCCACAGACTAGAAAATGCAGAAGCTATCAATATGCTCGAAATTCTCCCCTGAAAGACAAATTTAAGTCAATTAAGTAAAATTCAACATTGGCTATCAAACTTTTGAGAACTTTCTACCCTCAGCCATTTCAATAATATATATCTCATGGTATTCCTTATAGTCTATTTCTATTTTTAAGAGCATCTTCTATACTTCTATTTGCCCCTCTTAGACACTCAACTCTCTCAGGATAAGGACCTTGTCTTTACCTCTTAATTCCTACAGTAAGTACCTACACTGCGCCTGAACAAATCAGTAATTATTTGTGCAGCTGAGCTGAGCCTGGGCAAATCAAGACCAATTTTCATTGGGAACAACATTCAAAGACTGAACTTGCTTAAGTAGTATAAAATAAACAAACATAATATTTCACATTGAATTTGACACTTACTTGTTGAGAAAACTGATACCCTGACCCCGGGCAATAAAGTGTGATACAAAAAGTAGAACTGTCTGAAAATTCTGTCAAGAGTCACTGTGGGCGCCTAGCCAATGAGCTGGAATAGCTCCTCCATCCCCTCGTCCCCACAGGAGGCCACGGCCACACTCAGCTTCAGACAGCACCAGGGCTTCTTCCCTGAACAGCGCAGAACCAGTTTCCCATGAGCTCCAGGTCTCCAAATGCTGTACAGATGAATTTCTCAGATGACTGCAGGCATCCACACTACACTGTCTCGTTTCCAACTGGTTTGTGTGACTATTCACTATAAGGTTGAATCTACCACTTGTTCTATAATAAGGGGGAATAATATGGGACAGCATATCTTCACTAGAATGAAAATCTGTGTTTACATATTGAGCAAATTGTCAAAACTCTGGCATTCCTCTATGTAGAATAATAGGGAGATGGAGAATTAATGCCTCACTTCTTGCTGATCCTGACTTTTCCCCATAAAATGTCCCCCTTTTCCCAATAAAGTTTATTCCTTAATCCAAGCCATACTGTTGAATTTGTCATAAACTGCGATGCATGATAAGTAACAATCCAGATGGACTTACCTGGCAAATCAAAAGGTCATTAACTTTTCTTTGAGTCGTTTATAGAACAGTAATTAGAGATGCCATCTGCCAGACATAATGCTAGATGTTTCATTTTTCATTTACTCCTTACAACTTCCCTTTAGACATACTGCCTGCATCTTACAGGTGATGAAACTGACAATAAAATGAGTTAAACAATTATCCAGCTAAAAGGGACAGAGGCAGACTCTAAACACAGGCCCATGAAACTTCAAAATTTGTACTGTCAAACTTTGAAGTGTATACTCTTCTCAGGACTCCATAATGTCACTGACTAAAATAATCTTTAGAAACATTATTTGTAGAAAGGCTTAGTCTACTCCCCAAATACTGCAGCCCTCAGAGATAGACATACAGCTTCTAGTTGAATAAATCCTTTGAGGGAGAAGTCACTAAATAAATAAACTGTGTGCTGCACTGGGACACCCATTGTTAGCGTCCCTGTATATTTTTTGAAGAATTTTACATCAACAGAAAACAATGAGGAAAATTACACTTCTCACTAAAAAAATCACGTAGTTTACAAACCAAACAAGCAATTAAAATTGGTCAAAGTCTCAATCTACATGCTTCTTTTAAGTTCCAGTGTTACCCTTGAAAAGTCTATGTTGGTACTGAAAACAAAGACAAACTACTTTCTATGTCATTCTAGGAAAAAGACAATAGTAGTTACAGATGGAGGTGAAATAAAGTTGGGGGTGTTGGAAAAATAATAAGAGTTCTGTGACAAGCTTTGGGGAAGACTATGGAACGAAAGAGACAGCATGTTCAGAACAAAACAGACAAGGGAACGGACAGCTGTGAAGAGTTAAGACAGATATGGTAATAAAAGGAGACAATCTGAAAACAAAATCACAAGAAAGGAACAAACAAAGGAAAAGAAAAGCTCTATGAAAACAAATTCCTCTCACGATCAGTGATGTGTTGCAAAAACATTGCATCATGCTGCCAAATCATTTTCTCCCCTAATAGACACCCAACCAAATAATCAATCTAAATCGGAAACAAAATGATTAAACCAAAAACAGGAAACAGAATTTCTTAACCAACTGCAGACAGTATGCATAATAATTGTCTTCCATCTCCCAAATATTCACAACCTTACACCAAAAGAATGCCTGAGATGTAAGACAAGAAGTGGGAAATCCAAAAGAAAAAGAATATATTGGAACATGGAATAAATCTTTGGAACTCAGTGTGGTCATTTCCAAGTTAGTATGGTATCACTGAACAGTATTATTTACAACATATTCTAGACTGTTTCTTCTCAAAAAATTTGAATTTTTTAAACCATATAATAATTTCAAGGATTGGGTTGAGTCACTAATAAATGAAAGCAATAAATAACTTAATTATGATCCCAATAAAAGGTTTACCTCAAACTAATTTGAATACATTCAATTTCAATCTAATCAAATAAACAGGTTGAACTGATGGGAATTTTCTCTATTAAAATGCAATTAATTCTACATTAGCATATCAAGATTTCTGGAGTTACTATATTATGAAACTCACTAATAATTTGCCTCATTAATTCTGAATCCAAGATGCTGGATGTCAAAACTTCCTGATAAAGACCACAAACTATCATACAGCAACTTGATAAAATAGTACTTTATCAGCTATTTTTTTAATTTGAGCACCTGCAGGAAGTATCATTCAACTAAAGCCATAGTATCTGGCCAGTTTTCAACTTGCTTTGGAATGAGCTACCCATTTTAAGAATAATGAATAAACTATATCTCACTACTCTGTCAGAAAAGAGCTGTGCCTTGACAATCATGTTAAAATAAGCTCTACCTTACTCAGAGACGCATGTGTGCATATTTGGGGGTTGGGGGGGGGAGTGGAGGGGGACAGAGAGAAGGACGAAATATGAACATGTATGACCACGTTAGCAGTGAGTTTCTAGAGAGTTGTTTTTCCTGAACTTATCACAGCAACATCTTTCTAGTTTACTTTAAGGCTAGCTATTAACTATTGCCATATAAAATTTATTATTTTGTCTTGTAGGACAGTTGTGGAATTGCAAGGAAAACCTGCAATTTTAAAGTAGGCGAATGTTTTCTCCTTATGGAAAAGAGTTATTTTCATTTTAGCAGTTAAGACCTCAGAGCCAAATTCCTGATCCATATTTAAGAACCAAAGTCTTGCATAAATTAAATATTAAATTTCCCACCAGTCATTTCTAGTCTATCAATATTTTGTGCACCTGATATTTTCCATTTTATTACATTTAGAAGTATTTTTTAAGCTACTTCAAATTCCTTGTGGGATTAGAAAGAATAAAATACAATTAAAACAAATAAAAGAAACTCAGTCATTTATTCAGCAAATACTAACTGGGTATCTACTATACTCCAAGTCCCATCCTAGGCTCTGAGGATACAGTGGAGCTTGCATTCTAGTAGGGAAACACACACACACACACACACACACACAAATATGCCAAGGAGCTTTAAGTGCTGGAAACAAATAAAGGCAGAGTAAGGGGCTACAGGTAACTGGGTGGAATGGAGAAATTTTAGTGAGGGAAGGCCTCTGTGAAGAAGGTACACTTGAGCAGAGGTCTAAATAAATGACATGAAAGAGGAAGTCATCAATGACCTAGGTAAGACTTCCAGGTTAACAGTAAGTACCACAGGCCTACAAGTGGAAATGACTTTGTTGTTTTCATGAAAAAAAATTCACAGGGACAAGATAAGAGTGAGCAAGGTGGAGGGTGGAAGGAGAGGTCAGAGATGAAGATTTTGCATTATGTAAGGTCTTATAGGACACGGTAAGAAATTTTATTTTACCCTGAATATGACAAAATGAATACCAGTTTTGATCAAGGAACACAACATGATCTGGTTTATTTATTTTTTTCCTGCTGTGAGGATAGTTGATTATACAGAGCAAGAGGGGAAAAAACAAGAAAACCAATTAAAAGTTAATCTATTTAAAGATGGGGAAAGAAGGAAGAACCAGCAAATTTTCAGAAGACGAGCAAATGACTAGCAAACATTATTATTTGTAATAAGGTTATTTGCTGAGAAAAATCTTAGAATAATAAAGAACAAAATTCCTACTTATCCTTCTAGATGAGCCCTATGTCATTTAAGGCCTTTCCTGATTCCTCTTTTCTTCCTCATCCTTACAGGCTGGTTAAGGTGCTCTCCGCTATCCTCCCAGAGACTATATATATCAACCAGTTTGTCTAAATTTATAATTAACCAGATTATTAATGGGACTAAACTCAATAAATGATGAACATTCAGTAAATATTAGTTGGTTTCATTTATTCATATAACAAACTTATTGCTATACTGCAAATTCTTTCCTAATAATTAATTTACAATTTACTACCAAAAAAATCCTTTTTCTTTTAAACTGGTGTTTTAAACTGATTCAAAAATTTCAGAGGTTTTTCTACTCTAGAACAGTTCAAGATTTTATGAATCAGAAAAATCTGATGCTATATTAGTATTTTTACAAAGCATTTTACATTTTGATTGAGTTCAGTATGATGTGGTAATTTATGATTTATGAAGGAAAAGTACAGACCATGGTGGGATGACTTGTCATCCTAAATTGTTGGAGATGAGAGCTGACAGTGAATTCCCTACACCCGGGGCTTACTGAGTTGTGAAGATATAATGATAATAGTCACATTTGATTTAGGATCTAAAACAAAATCAGTATTTCATAAATTGCATTAATTAAGAATGAACAAATAACATGTTTACAAATAGGAACTAATAATCAAAGGAAAGGAAAACTTCACCTTCTAGATTAGCCCTCAAATAACAATGTTTATATAAAAAATGAAATGAAAAATTAGACAAAGCCATGTTTCATCTACAGTACAAAGACAAAGCCACCATTTCTTATTCTATCTGGCCTAAGTAGTTAAAGAAAAATAACTTTTCTGGTACATATATTATTCTATATATTTCCTCATGAAACTTTCAAAGAGAAACAATTCATGTGAAGTATCTGGAAAAGGAGTAATAAAGTAGATTTTATTAAACTTGTGTGAAATGATCTCAAGAACATAGGCAAATTACAGCACTGAGGAACAGATCCCTAATTAACAAAGAACTTCAAGAACAGAAATATATTAAAAAGCTATTTCAAAGACAATACTAAATTCTAATTATACTGGAATTTAATTAATTGTACAACAATGCTGTAGTTTCATTTTAAACCTAGTCTGTCCCTAAGCAAATAAAGTTAAATTTTGAAATTTTAAAGCGAAATGTAAAAGCTTACTTCTTTTGACCTCATCTTTATGCTGTGATGGAGGAAATGACAAATCAGTTTACTAACCATTCAGATTCAAGTTAATGAGGAAAAAGAATAAAATTAACTGAGCCCAAAGAAATCTCTTATTTAAAAAGTCATTTGATTGATGGTCCCGACTGCACAATCATGAAAGCAATTAAGCCCATTTTACAGAAGGACATACAGATCTTCTGAACAAAAGTCCTAAACAACATTAAATGTCCCTTTCCCAAGAAGCCTTTGGGTCATTAATAGCACTCATTCATTTTAAAAATCTAGTTCATCCAAAAATAATGATAAGCTTCCATTCTGCTTACCTTATCTACTGTTTTATTTTAAACTACCTCCCAGAATCATACTAAGGTAAACACAAATGTATTTAATGATTAATCACAGAACTTCCAAATGTCAAATTAGAGGATTTTGACTCTTAAATTTAGTAGGGTGGGCAGAGCATGGAAAGATAATAAAAACGTTCGGTTATCCACGAGGTTAATAGCTAGCTTGTTTTGTTTTAATAACAGTGTTATATTTTTTTAAATCACCAAAATAAAAAATTACCTCCAGATATAATGAAGAAAATATTAGGCTAAAAAGAAGATGTCTATTCAGGGATGGTTTCTTCATTTTTGATTGTTAATAATCATGGATGGGGTTAAGGGAGTAACTCTAGAAGACCTACACAAAGACATAATTATATAAACTAATTGTGTGACCCAGGCTAGACCTAGCAAGCCAGCATTTGCATGAATAGTTGAAGGGGGTGCAAATTTGCTCTAGTTGAGTCTAACAAATTAACAGACGATTAAAACTGACTCAAAAGACTTGCTTCATTAATGAATCAATGTAACATAGCAATTAAGCACACAAGTTTAGGAACTACTTATTACTATGCCCAAATCCTAACTCTACCATTTACTCGCTCAAGATTTTTTTAACCTCCCAATCTGTAACTTCCTCATCTGTAAAATATTAAAGATAAATATATTTTCAATAGGGTTATTTTAAAGACTAATTAGAAAATATAAGTGACGTGCTTATCAAATTGCCTAGCACAATAAATGGTTCCTATCTTGTCACCATCACCAAGGCAGTACACAAGGCAGAATGTGCTAGAGATCTAAGAGCCCCAGAGACCAGCAGAAAAAGGGAGTGGGCCCCAGAAGCTATACCTTCACTCATCTAGTCCACGAGTCTCAAAAGTCATCAGCCAGTTCTGATCACAGCTATATCCTACTCTGGTCCTGTTACCTCCACTTTACCATCCTACTGAAAGGGGCATCGAGCACTGCCTCTCTGACCACTGACGTGTTACTCTTTCTACTTCACTTTGGTGTCCTGCCACCATACTCTCTTCCATACAATACTACAGACCTGGCCCCTATTTTCAATGTTAGTTCTCTTGAGCAGAAAGTCACCTATCATAAGTCTGGACCAAAATAAAACAGTCACAAGCTTGTATTATAAAATAAACCTCTACTAACATTCATTGAGTAGTATTTGAGAAAATAATTTGTGTCTAAGGTTAACTTAGAAATAATGACAAACATGTGATTTTTGTTTTTTATAAACCCTGACTTGTCTGGTACATGTAGCCAAAAAAATGAATACACGTATCAAAAGACCAGCTAAAACTTGTTCAGCCTTTCTACCCATTATGTAATCTAGGCATAAAAGAAAATTATAAATCACCATTCACTGCCAAGATGGAAAGGTGATTTTAAGTGTGTAATGTTTGGAGACTTCCGATTCTGGCAAAATGGTGAAAACTCTCACACCACAAATATCTAGAAACACTGATAAAATATAACCAAACAGCTCTTCAATAATTAAACATATTGCTAATTTAGCAAGAAAGAATCCCTAGAGTCAGAAAAGGAAATTGGGTAGTCCTGAAGTGTGCTATCAACCTAGAAACATACTATAAAGGCTATGGGATTGAGTATTATGCTCACACCTGCACAGAAGAGATGTGGGAAATTAGAATAATTAATTCTCTATGAAACTCTCAAAGGGCTGTACCTCCATGAAAAAAGGACCAGAGGAAATACACCTAACAACTCATAAAAGACAAGAAAGGTTAGTTAAATTCAGGTTCTGAGTTCGTGAAAGAAAGAGGCTAAGGAGAGAGGGATGAGTAAAAAAAAAATCCCAGAATAAAAGAAAAAAACCCAAGGCAAACTGCCCAAATTTATACCACCAGAAATTTCAATTTAAGAAATAAACATAAAAGTTGTTTAAGTTCAGAATTTGGGGAAATTCTGAAAAAGGAGTAAGTGATGAATAGCTCTATGAAATATTTAAACACATTACAAATACATATGAGGTATGATAAAAAAATACAGTGAATGCTGCTGCTGAGTGCCATCCAACGGAAAGTTAGGGATCTTCAATAAGGGAAGCAACTCATCAAACCTTAGGAACAATGTGTGACAAGTTTCAACATGTTCAGTGCAGTCAGTCAGATGTGAGCTACAGTTGAGAGAAGGTGTGTTTTAAAGTGTGCAATAAATCATCCTCCATCATGACAATGCTCCGTGTCACACATCACTTCTGGCATACGGTAATTTCTGTTAAATCAAAACATTACAGTGTGTCCTCATCCACCTTATTCACCGGATCTGGCACCATGCGACTTCTGGCTCTTCTCCAAAGTCAAAACGACCATAAATGGTAAATGTTTTGAATCCATTCGGGACATCCAGGCAGCCACGACATCTCAACTAAACATACTCACAAAAGAGGACTTCCAGAACTGCTTCAGAAAATGTCAAGAACGATGGGATAAATGTGTTTGAAGTGATGGGCAGTATTTTGAGGGGGATTAATGGCAATGTGTCTTTTACTGTAATAATTTTTTGTTTAACATTCACCGTATTTTTTATCACACCCCGTATATATCAATGAAATAACAGAACAGGAAGTCTAAAAAGAGACCCAAAATATAAAAAGGTTTTCATATAGGATAAAGGTGGCACATTAAATCAGTGCAAAAGACAGACTTCAATAAACAGTGATGGAACCAGGCAGCTACCGAGGCAAAAATAGTTATTTTTTTCCACACTTCACACCTTACAAAAGAATAAATTCCAAGTGGATCAAAACTTATATACATAAGATTAAACCATAAAAATACTAAAATAAACCTTGTGAGAATTCTTTTATAACCTTAAGAGTTGTGAAAGCTCTTTTCAAGTTTGACATGAAATTCAGAAGTCTTTACAAACGACCAAATTGGCAAGTTCAACTACCTAAAAAAATTTTAAACATCTCCTAAAATCAGTAAAACAAAAGACTATCTGGGAAATAAAAACAAACCAAAAACAAAAAAAGCAAACTACTTGCAATTCATCAGATCAAAAGCAAAGGTCCAAGTTTCCCAATACAGAGAGTTTATACAAAGAATAAGGGGAAAAGATCAACAGCCCAATAGGGCAGAAGATACTGAGAGTTCCCAGACAGGCAACGCAAATGGCTAACTCATAATATAAGCAATGTAAATGAAAAGTTCACTGGCATAGCATTTCCCTCCTATGTAGTAATTGGAAAAGATAAAATAAACGGAATAAATGTTTGCTCATGGCATTTTTTTATGACTGTCTTTTTATCATTACAATTTCAGAAATCTTCATTTTACATTCTTTCATACATGCTACAATCCACTTAGTCAATAGTTACTGAAGAACAAGTAGATAAATGGTGGTAACACCTAAGAACTTCAAAAATGTAACTCAGTGTTGACTATTATAACATAAATGTATTTATAAATCAATGCAAGTAACAAGTTGACATGTATATTTCACCAAAAATCTATGAAGTAGTAACATTCTCCTTCAAGTATGAGAGATAAAAAGGAAAACTATAAAAATGAAAAACTCAGAAAGTTTACTTTGGGGGCCGGCCGAGTGGCTCAGTTGGTTAAGAGCACGGCTCTGAGCAACAGCATCCCCGGTTTGACTCCTACATGGGCAAGTGATCTGCGCCAGAGCTGAGCTGCCACTGAGCTGTCAACAGGTGGCAGGATGGCTCAGCTGGTGAGAACACAAGGTTGCCGGTTCGACTCCTGCATGAGATGGTGGGCTACACCCACCTGCAACTAAGATTGAACATGGCACTGACGGGCGGCTGGATGGAGACTGGACTTGGAGCTAGCTACACCCTCCACAACTAAGATGGAAGGACAACAACTTGGCTGTTCCCCTCCCCCAATTCCCCAACACTGTTCCCCTTCCCCAATTCCCCAATAAAATCTCTTAAAAAAAAAAAGTTTACTTTGGAAAGAAAAAGTCAATTGAAAACAAAGTTGGCTAATTAGCTGGCTACGTATACTATCAAACAGAGCAAGACTTGATGCTATGTAGCAAAAAGTAAGCTTATTTCAAAGGCATAGCATCTACAATGATTAATACTTTGCTGAACAAACCCTGAATATACCTAGATTTTTTTTAATGTCCTATTTATTGACTTTATTGTCTGTTCTACAATAGAATCTAGTGTTAGGCAAAGCCTCTTCCAACAGGGAAATTAATGAGCAGGTTGGTTGCAGACCATTAATGCAAAATGATCAGTAAGTTTCCTAGAGAAAGAAACAGAAAAATAATAACATGCTTATATCTAATTAGTACCAGCATTAAAAAAAAATTAGGATAAGTGAACATTAACAAAAAACATTAAGATCTACATATATGTAACCACAGAACTAGCTCAAACTGGCCCTATTCTGTTTCTAACAAGATACCGAGCTGCTATGAAAAGATAACAGACCAAAACTGAAAGTCATGCAGCCCAAGCATGTGCAGGAGAGAATTTTCACCTCCAGCTACACTGGGAACCAAAGTCTCACCTGTCTATCCCCTCCCCTTCCCTGGCACGGAACCAAAAGACCAGGACATGACCCAAACTTGAGCACAGGAACCCTTTCAGAAGCAAAGGGTCTGCTGTCTCAGAAGATGGATGCTGAACCCCCTTACCATGTCTCACCACAAATGGCCAAGTGCCAAAGCTCTCCAATCAAAACCTGCCCAGCCAGCACTTCTGCATGCCAGCCTGTTCACCCTAACCCCTTAAAACTCGCCTGAATTCTGAATTTGAGTCTTGCTTCCTGTCTCCTTGCTAGTCAATCTTGCAATAAAGTATTTTCTTTTCTCAAAAGCCAGGTGCCATAGTATTGGCTTCTATGTCCATCAGGCAGCAAGCCCTTGCTCAGTAAGATATACACAACTAGAATATATATACAATAAGAGTATAGCAAATGTGTAACAAAAATTGTCAGTCCTATGAATTACTCAGCTCTCTTCATCATATTTATCTCTTCCCTATATTTCCATATTTCCCTTTTAGAACTATCCTTTGTTCTACTTGTCCCAACTAACTGAAACTCAACAGGAATCACTTGTCATTCCTAGGGCATAAAGGCGATGGGAAACTGGATAAAGCCATACAAAGTCCTCTGAGGGTTCTTTCCTACTCACTGAAAGAGATAACACACTCTGCTTGCTTTTTAACAAATATCTCTAAAGTAATATCAACAATATGTCCAACATATTTTCTGTTTAAAAAAAAAAAAGACATACAGGGCCGGCCGAGTGGCTCAGTTGTTTAAGAGTTGGCTTAAGAGCGCGAGCTCTGAGCATCAGGGCCACCGGTTCGATTCACACATGGGCCAGTGACACTGCGCCCGAGCTGAGCTGTCGCTGAGCTGCCAACAGGTGGCAGAATGGCTCAGCTGGTGTAACAAGATTGCCTGTTTGATGGTGGGCTATGCCCACCCGCAACTAAGACTGAATTCAGCACTTTGAGCTGAGCTGCTGCCCGGATGGCTCAGTGGATA
>NW_017731930.1:755541-817168 GCF_001890085.2 Hipposideros armiger | reverse complement strand
GGCTCAGTGGATAGAGTGTGCGCTCTTAACAACAAGGCTGATGGTTCGACTCCCACATGGGATGGTGGCTCCGCCCACCCGCAACTAAGACTGAACACAGAACCTTGAGCTTAGAGGCCACGAGCTGCCGACAGGAAGCCAGATGGCAACTGGCACCCTCCACAACGAAGATTAAAAACAACTTGGCTGGTCCCCTTCCCCAATTCCCCAACACTGTTCCCCTTGCCAAATTCTCCAATAAATCTTTTAAAGAAAAAAAACACATACAAATAAATTACAAAATAACATTTAAATTTAATTATGTGCTAAATCCCAGATCATGGTAGAAGACTGTGGATAACTTTTTAGCTTGTTTCCTTTTTAAAAATAATCCTGAGCGGGCCGGCTGAGTGGCACGATGGTTGAGAACTGGCTTGGGACGCCAGAGGGCCCCGGTTCGGATCCCACATGTGAGGGACAGTGACACTGCCCACTACAAAAAAAAATAAAAAAAATAATCCTGAGAGATGGGAGAAAGGAGGAAGCCTTGAGGGCTCCTTTCCTAGAATAATGCTCAATGTAGTTCAGTATCTGAATGAATACATGGATAGTGTAGGCCCCAGACAACCTGAATGTCATATAGTTCCCCATATACACCTATCAAGTCCCACGTGATAAGGGCTGAGGAACTCGAGGAGGGGCAGCAAAGGTTAAGAAATACAAGAGTCAAGTAAAGAGTTATTGCGGGCCAGGGGTCTCAAGTCTCTGTGGACCTAGCTCCGACTCTGGGGGCGCAAAGCCTTTATTCTCAACTGCCACAAAGAAGCCAATTTGAGTATCTTAACCCAGTTTGTTGATTTGATGTGTCTGGCAACTGCTTGAAACTCCTCATGATCAAACTCAGGTTGTGATTTCACACATACGTGTGATCCCTATGGATGGACTCAGCATTCCGAGACCACCAGATAAGGAAGCTTTACTGAGATTATTCCCTCCGGTCTTAGCATTCCAAGACACTCCCTTATGACTTCAAAGGATCAGTGCGAAGGAGCATTCTAGTCAGCAGCTGCAAGATGACAAACACCATGCTCTCCCCTGTCTCTATTATACAGTACCAAAACACTACTGGAGAAAAGATATAGCTGGTTAAAGTCCTCCACCCCATATTTTATTGTTGTTGCTATTCTTCACAGAAAAAATTTTTAAATGTATAAACAGAATTCTTTTTAAAAGACTATGGTTTATTCTACAAATTTAACTTTCAAAACAATCTATAAGCATCAATTTTTTCTTCTTTCACTATTAAATTGGTATGTACATTTCCCAAGAATAAAGGTATATTTAAAAATGTGAATTTAATCCGAAGTCTTTAAATTAAAGCAGTTCATATTGGCATGAACAAACTGAGGATGCAGAGGCAAGACACTGAGAAATTTGATGCCTTTGATTTTAATCTATATCCAAAATTAAAAGTCACACTCTAAGTCATTAAATTCATGATATCAACTCAGCAATGTAAAACAAGGCCTAACATAAAGTAGTAGGAAAGACAAGAAAATATTTTTTTTTAATTCAATGGAAATAAGTTCATTTATTACCTGTTTAAATAAATTAAAATAAAGCAAAAATTAACCCTGTTATAATGAAATCTAATCATATAACATGTTGCTATTCTCTAAGAACATGTAAATCTAAAAACAATTATCTTCTATACATGCCTAAACTATTCTTTTAATGAGACTTTTATTCAACCAATAGGATAAGTGAAAGGTAATAGGATATCACCTCCATGATTGTGTTACATTATAGAAGACTCCATCTTACTAACGCAAAGAACTACAGACCCCCTTTGCAATGTAAGTAGCCATGCTTGCTTAGAGAAGCCACATGGCAAGGAACTGTGGGCAACCTGTAGGAGCTGAGGATGGTCCCCAGGCAACAGCCAGCAAAAAGCAGGGGCCCTAAGTCATACAGCTGCCAAAGAAATTCTGCCAATAATTTGAATGAGCTCGGGAGGGAATTCTTCATTCAAGTCCCTAGATGAGAATGTAGACTGGTCAACACCCTGATTGCAGCTTTCTGAGACCCTTAGCAGAGGACCCAGCTAAGCTGTGCCCAAACTCCTTCCTGAATCACAGAAAACATAACATAATAAATGTGTATTGTTTTAAGCTGCTATGTTTGTGGAGATTTGTTATGCAGCAATTGAAAACTAATGCATTACCTCAGAACAGCTCTCTAGTTTGATTTTATTTTTATTTCTTTGATGTACTTGGACTAACACAATATACGATGCCCTCAAAAAATGCTTATTGAATTAACTGTGAGAATCTGATCTTTCTGGCCTACTTAAATTTCAACCCTATGATAATAAACAGGCAAAAAAAACCTCCAAACAAACAAAAGAAAACACCACCACAAGTAAAAGGAGCTGGAAATTGCCTTGGAAAGAGACCCATTTGCAGTACCTTGTTCTACAAAGGGGAGAGAAGCTATAGAACTTGCAAGTAAGAAAATATCAAAGGAATGAGATCATTTCATGTGATCCTCACAGGTTAGCAAAAGGAAAACAGTCCACAGGCAATAACCAAAGATATTTCCAACATATGAGCATTTGCTTTCTCAGTTTCTGTTACCGTTATAAAAAAGAGATTATTAAAAATCAAAACTTTCTAATGAAATTAATATCTGAAATTTACTTACCTAAAAATATAAAACAATGAGAAAAATATAAAACAAACTACATATTAAGTATATTTTTACATGACCAGAAAAGATAGCTTTGATTTACATAATACATGCCTCAGAGAACTAACAAGAACAGCAATGATAAAGAAAACAAAGACCCTTGAAAGTTCTAAAATACTGCTCCTGGTTAGTATTATTCATCTGGGTGGAAATAACCCTGAGTAACAAAGGTAGAAAGCTTGCAATATTGAATCAAGTTTGATATCTTGAAAGAATGCTGCTAGCAAAGAATCATTTGTTTTAAAATAAGAAAGAAAAAGTAGAGGAAACTGAAATAAAGAGCCAAAAACATGAAAATGAAAAGGTTGCTGGAGATAGTATGTTTCTATAATAGCAAAGTATCAGGTCTATAGAATAAATTCAAATCTGATGGCCTTTTCTGGGAACTGTGTTTTTCTATGTTGGATTTACATAAAAATGATAAATGCAGACATTAATTTTATAGCTTGCTTCTGCTGATAGTAGTTAGGAGTTGTATCTGCATCCAAGTCTGAGGGACTGATGTAATTAAATTTCAAGTCTGGAAAGATAAATTCATGAGATATCCTGTGTTAGCACTGTCTCATTCAAAAAATTCCCTTTGTTACCAGGGGTGGGGGGGGGAGGGGGACTGTCACTAAAGTGCACATATAAAAAAAGTACATGTATGTCTCCCTGAAATGTAAGCAACTAACTCTAGGAACCTTTTAATTAGCTTTTCAAAAAATCTCCTAGAGAATAAAGTTTCAGAAAATTACAAAAGAAAAGCCATTTATTCTAAGCATAACTGAACCAGACTTGAGAGAATATCCCTGAAGGGAAATAATATGCAGCTATTTCGTAATCATAAATTTTGTAAAAGAAGTCAGATGCATCTTCTTTCTTATAAACAAAAGAGGACTAAGAAATATTTAAAAGATTGGTACAAAAGATTGGTACAAAAGAAGCAAAAGCACAGCTGGCATTTTTCAAGTTGCAGTATTACTGGATTCAGTACATTTTAAATCATATAAATGCACCATTAACTGAATGTTCCAGCCTTACCAACACACATACATTTGAGTTTTCTGAACAGAGCAGTGATGGGTTCCACCAGACCCACAACAGGCCATGTTGTACTCAACACACACTAATTCTACTTTTTTGGTTTTGACTACAAATAAACCAACTAAAACAGTGTCATGTTGAGAATGTCTGTTTTTCTTTTTTCAAACGCCCCACAGCTCCCTTTTAATCGGTATGTCTGAATAATAAGATTCTCAAGATCACCATTCTACTATTAATGGTGGTAAAAAAATGTTGATTGTTGATAGCATATATATTGGTTAATGGCACAGGCTCAGGAGTCAAAAGGGCCTGGATTTGAATTCTAACTTTGCTAGTTACGAGTCGTGTTTTTACTTAATAGTGTCTAGCAAAACAAACAAAAAACCCACTTAAATTGTTATGAGGAAATGGGGAAGGAACTACTTCTTTTGGTGGCTGGGTACATTATAAAGGGGCAAGAAAAGTGTGTAGAATGTATTCTTGCAGGAGAAAATGAGAGCTGATTTAATAATGCCATAGCAATCAAACATAGAAAACTAATGCCCCTTCACATTTGTACCATATAGGCTACCGATATTTCCATTTGTTGTAATAAATATGGATAGTACCAGATGGGTACTAGACTACGCAGGGGGATCATTGCATAAATTACATAAATGTCTAACCACTATGCTGTACACCTGAAACTAATATATAATAATATTGAATGTCAACTGTAATTGAAAAATTAAAATAATGAAAATTCAAAAAAAGGAAACAATAAATTCATTATGAAGACACTAAAGTCAAATTAAATAAAACCAACAAGAGACAAATATATATATATATATATATATTAAAAAAAAATATATATATATATATATATTTCCATTTGTGCTTTTACTTGACTTGAACAGGGTACACAGAATAAATACTCAGGATTCATAGGTTTTCTGATGTCTAGTCCAGCATAGTTCTCTCTACACACACCAAGCTACTTCCAATCCTGGAATCTTTTAACATTTCGCAAGTTTCAGACTTTGAAAACATGGTTCTAAAGACATTCAAAACACACACTTAACTCAAGCTTTAAGGAGAGGAGAGGGACAGTCAACAGAATAGAAACCGACTGCTGATTTTACAGCAATTTACAAAACAGTCTGTCCTTTCTCTTCATAGTTTAGGCAGGTAAGGAGAAGTGAAGATAATTTTTTTTATTTCTGATATTGTTAGAAAACTACGATCTAGTTAAATATTTCCTTAAATTTTAAACAATCACACTCTGGCATTCAAAGTACCTATTATGATATTCCAAAATACATAATCTAATAACTACAGGGTCTTTTCTATGAAGCGAATCACCTTCCAAAATCTGGGAAAGAGGTGTTTAAGAGGTGCACACATCTTTACATTTTATACATCTGAAGGTACATTGATTCTTCAGCATGGTCTACGGTTCTACCAACTCAAAGGATTAACTCTTTATGAACACAGCACATATCTGACAAAATGACATCAAATAATAACTAATATCCACTTCCATCTCTGCATACTGTACAGATAGGGATGAAAAAAAATGGAGAAAAATTCCTTTATCACCTAGATGAGAAATCAATTTATAGAGCAAACAAAGGATAATTATAATAATGTATAGTAAAAATTATCAACTGAGACAATGGAATAACCAACACAAACTATATATACTACCAAAATAACATTATTCTTCAAATAAAAGTTTCAACCATATTTTTCCCCAATGAGGCAAAAGCATCATCTCATATAATTTTCCATGTGATATGTCAATTAATCAACAAAAATTTAATTTCTTTTAAATCTGACACTAGAGGTTCTAAAAATTATATCAATAGAGTCTTACTGGGAACATTTAACTCTGTTTGGAGAGGAAAAGCATCTACATAGGTACAAGGAACAAGAAAACTGCTGAACAGTGATATATAGCCAACTGGAGAACAGGGTAGTAAATATTAAGGTGATTATTTTAAAGAAGAAATCACATGCAAAAATAAACTAGAAAAGGGAAGAAACAATGTGAACTACAGCCTTGCTGGAAAAAAAATGAAGCTGAACTAGTTTAGAAAGTCAATATAATCCTCTCAGTATCTCTATCTATATTCCGCTAACATTTATTGAATATCTACTCTGTATCAGGCATGGTGCCAAGTCCTGGGGTGTGGGAAAGTATAGGACAGATATCATAACAGCTCTTTAGAAGCCCAGCCTAAAGGAGATGCTGAACATATAAATCAATAATTAGAATGTAACAGATGCTCTGGAGGAGTGTGAAATCTGTGCAAGGGCAAGAGAAGCAAACAAACTCAGACTAGACCTTCCTCAATGGGGGTCTCAAAAGAAAATTAATCCCTAATGCCCTAAAGCATCTAGTAAAGGTAATGAACTAATATCTAGAATGATAATATTCATATATCATCCATGGGAAAATTAAGAAACAGTCATTCAAAATCAGAGGATTGAGGTTCAGATAAGGAACTCTGGGAGACAAACAGTGAGATTTCACCAGATACAGAGAAACAAGACTAGGATATTCCAGGCAGGGAGAGGCATACTTGCTAGGTCAAAGACAGAGTATGCCACATTCGGAGCGCTCTAGTTCATGTGGTGGAAATGGAGGCAGAGGGAAAAGTGAATGGGACAAGAATTAGAGTCTGGCAAGACACAGGACAAGGAATGTTTTCCATCAGACAGCAAAGCACTTAGTATGGCACACTAAGGACTTTGGAGTTCACCTACAGAAAAGATAGGGGTACACTCTGGAGGTGTGGCAATCTGATAGTCCTGAAGAGCTTCTGAGGACAGTTCTGGTTCACAAAGGCCAAGAATTTACCGTTTCAGGAGACTATCATGTTTACTACATAGTAGAGAAGAAAAAAGTTCTGTCCAAATTGAAACCTGAACATTTTTACATTGAAAACTGCTTCAATTTCAATAATTTTCTTATTATATATAATAAGAAAAGTAAACTTTGTCACCCACATTCCTATCAATGATTAAAAGAACCACAAAGAAATATTTTTCAGATTACCTGGTTTATCATGAGTCCGAAAAAGACAATACATTACAATTTAAATAGCTCTCCAATGAAAAAACACATATATCACAAAGACTGCAAAGAAAAGGCTATTCTTAAGATAGCAGATACAGTTACTGAATCAGTAGACGTATTAATTGGAAACAAACTGGGTCTAAAATGGAATTTTACTTAAATAAAAAACATTAAGAAAAGCCAGGCACTACTTACTAATAGAGGCAACTCTAAATGGGAAACAAGTACAGGGGAGGTAAAATTTCTCCTCTACTATTTTAGGGTCTCTAGCTGAGTCTAAAAATTAAACTAATAAAACAGATTAACAGTTGAGAGTAGTAATTTTTAATGTAGTTATTTTTATGTACATAGGAGCCCTTCACAAGGAAAATGAAGACCTAAAGAAGTTAGGGCCAAACCCTTACATATTAGTTTGAACAAAGAGTACAGTACTCCCCGCTTGTCCATGGGGATATGTTCTAGGACCCCCAGTGGTTGCCTGAAATCATGGATAGTACTGAACCCTATATATACTATACATATGTTTACCTATGATAACATTTAACTTATAAATTAAGTACAGTAAAAAATTAACAACAATAAAATAGAGCAATTAAAACAATATATTGTAAAAAGTTATGTAAATGGCTTTGTGGCCACTGAGTAAAATAAGGGTTACTTGCATTGTGATACTGTAAGCAAAATGGCTACTAAGTGACTAACGGGCAGGTAGGGTGCACAGAATGGATACACTGGACAAAAGGATGATTCACATCTCAGGTGGGATAGAGTGGGGTAGCATGAAATTTCATCATGCTACTCAGAACAGCATGCAATTTAAAACTTACAAATTGTTTATTTCTGAAATTCTTCATTTAATATTTTCAGACCACAATCAACCATGAGTAACTGAAACCATGGGTAGTGAAACTGTGGATAAGGGGAGACAGCATAGTAAATGGTGAAGGTGTGACAAGACAAAGGGGTTTGTCTAGAGCAGTTAATTGTGCAAAAGTGACTAGGAAGATAAGAGATAGTTTAATAAGGTTTATTTGTATGGGTTTTTCTCAGCCCCTACTCCCCATATCTAGTGATAACAATGACTTTCTTTCTCCTGCTATAGGTAGGGCACCTTTCATACTGTTTTATCTCTTGCTTTCAGAAGAAAAAAGAACAGAGTAACCACACTGCATCTGTTGTTTTTTATGTGCGTATAACCCAAATAATCCTTATGCCAAAATGGCATATTTGGGGTGGCATATTCTGTTATCCTACACAAGAAAAGCCAAGCAAAGCTGAAACTACAGAAGCCTCAGAATCTGGTTTTGTTTTCCCCTCACCCCATCTGAGAAATACAGTAATTCTTCTCAGGTATCTAATATTCTAACATTCCTCTCCCCATAAAAAACCTGATCTTAAAAGAAGAACTGATATTCAGCCTTAAAAAAGGAAATTCTGACACATGCTACAATAAGAATGAATCTTGCAGACATCAGGCTGAAATAAGGCAGTCTCAAAGACTGGTATTGTATGATTCTACTTCTGTGAGGTATCTAGAGGAGCCAAATTCATAATAAAGCAGAATAGTGGTTGTCAACAGCTGAATGGAAGAGAAAATGGGGAGTTATTATTTAATGAGTACAGAATTGCAGCTTTGCAAGATGAAAAAACTTGAGATGGGTTGCACAACAAAGTGAATAGAGGTCTGACAATTAAGTTCACCAACTTGTTGCAACAATGTTGCTAACCTTTTTTGATATCACAGGAATTATTTACTACAAATTTGTACCAACTGGACAAACAGATAACCAAGTTTCCTATTTGGAAGTGCTGAAAAGGCTGCGTGAAAAATTTGAACCACCTGAACTTTTCGTCAACAATTTATGGCTCTTGCATCATGACAATGTACCAGCTCACATGACATTGTCTGTGAGGGAGTTTTTAGCCGGTAAACAAATAACTGTATTGGAACACCCTCCCTACTCACCTGATCTGGCCCCCAATGAATTCTTTCTTTACTCGAAGATAAAGGAAATATTGAAAGGAAGACATTTTGATGACATCCAGGACATCAAGGGAAATATGATGACAGCTCTATGGCCATTCCAGAAAAAGAGTTCCAAAATTGCCTTGAAGGATGGACTAGGCACTGGCGTTGGTGCATAGCTTCCCAAGGGGAGTCCTTAGAAGGTGACCATAGTGATATTCAGCAGAGGTATGTAGCACTTTTTCTAGGATGAGTTTGCAAACTTAATTGTCAGACTTCATATACTAACTGAAAATGGTTAACTGTACTGAAAATGGTTAAGATGAGAAATTTTGTTACGGGAGTTTTACCAAAATAAAAAATAAAAAATTTGAAAATCATATAATAAATTCATTAAGACTGAAATGGTGAAAACTGAGAATGAATTGAAGAATAAGTGTTTAAGAATCTTTTATTCTGTAAGCACTGAAAGCTTGGGGGCAAAACAGTGATATACAGTTGACCCTTGATCAACACAGTTTTGAACTACATACAGGTCCATTTATATGCAGATTTTTTCAATAAATACTGCAAATGTATTTTTTCTACCTTATAATTTTCTTAAGATTTTCTTTTCTGCAGCTTACTTTATTGTAAGAATACAGTATATTATATATATACATATATATAAAATATATGTGTTAACCGACTACTCATGTTGCGGGTAAGGCTTCCCATCCATGGTAGGTTATTAGTAGTTATGTTTTGGGGGAGTAAAATGTTACATGCAGATTTTTAACTGTGCAGGTGGGTGGGTGCCCCTAATCCCTGCATTGTTCAAAGGTCAACAGCAATTGAAATGTTTTTTAGCAAGATTAATATGACATCAACATATAAAAGTAGATTAGATGAGTGTGAGAGCTCGAAGTAGGGAGTCAAGGGAGACAGTTTAGAAAAGTTGAAAGAAATAAGAGAATTCAAGGAATCAGTTGAACAATAAAGTTGTTAAAATTCCTAGCTTGGGTAAGAGGAAGGATGCAGCCCGAGTCTGTTCCCTTGGGATAAAGAGTGGCTGAGCAAGCAGATAAAGGGCTGGAAGCTGCACAAGATGCAGAATGAGGTCCTTTCTATTGCTCTTCAGCCTCCAGACTATTTATCAGGAATCAAAGAATTGCTTTATTTATACCTTTCCTCATCTAAAAAGATCTGAAAAGGTCAGCAAATAACCACGGTTCTGTTACCTGCTGTTGGCCGAGCACAGTGGGAGTATTTACACTCCCCCAGAATTTGAGCTGCTGTGATAATGACACAGCTCTCCTTACAAATTACATAATAGATGCAATTCTGAAATATTTTAGAAATAAAATTGTGCTAACTCCAGTCATATGTTAAATGTACTAGGTAAGCCCATAATTACTAGATAGAGCTCTTATCTCCTGGATCTTTTTGTAATAGAAAATCATCTATATATTTTGTTATAGCCCAATGTGGACTCCTTTGCATTCGCCTCCACTGCAGCATGGGAGGAAGGCTTGGTGTGAGGTTAAAAGAAAGCCCTAAATCAGATAAAGGTACTAAAAGAACCCTTCTCCTGTTATATACCAAAAGAAAATGAGACCAGAATCATCTAAGGCATATTAAGAATATGAATTATAAAATTGAAATATTTGTGTCATTATAGAGGCAAACTATTTTTTTTATAAAAAGGGCTAAATTTGTCATCCCAGATAATGAGAATTCTATGCCTTTTTGTTTTAACTTACTATTGAATTCTATATGACAGCTACCAGAATATTACGTCAACTTGATACCAACTTCCAAGATCTTTATCCACTATTACTGTGTCCAAATTAATTCAAGACTCTGTGGAAACAACAAAGATGAATTACAATTGTCCCAAAAAGCATATTGTTCACTGGAAGTTAAAGGTGTAAACACAAAAATACATTCAACTAGAACACAACAGAGCTATACTATTGGGTTGTCGGAAAAGTCATGACGTATTTTTTCTATGTTTTTCGTTGCAAAAATGCATCATGACTTTTCCGACAACCCAATATAAAGCTCATGAAGCACAAGGACAGTTCTGCCATCACAAAACAAAAACATACAATGTTTTTATTGAAAATCAATGAATCCAAAACGGGATCTTTGAAAGGTCAATAAAATTTGAAAGCTTTATTTTTTGTTCCAGGAAAGAGAGTCAAAATATCAGGAATGAGAGACAGTGATCACTATAGATCATACAGACATTAAAATGCTAATAAGAGAACATTCCTAACAAGTTTGTCAATAAATTCAGTAACTTAAATGGAATGGACAAATTCCTTGAAATGTACAAACTACTTTAGATCATTCAAGAAAAAAATAGATGAGAAAAATAATTTGTTTTAAAACCTGCCCAGCAAAGGAAATTCCCAGGCACAGATGGCTTCACTAGTGAATTGTACCAAACATTTAAGAAATAAATAGTAACATTATACAAACTTGTGCAAAATACTAAAGGAACACTCTCCAAATTGACCAATAGGTCTCATAAACACAAAAGCAAAAATCCTTAACAGAATATCTGCAACTTGAACCAAGCTAATACATAAAAAGAATCATGGTCAAAAAAAGGTATATTCCAAGGAACACAAAGCTAGTTTAACATTCAAAAATCAATATAGTTCACCATATTAACAGACCATTCCCCACCACCCCAAAGAAACCAAATGATTCTTTTAAATGAAAGCAGAAAAGGCATCTGATGAAATTCAATACCCACTCATGATAAAAACTAGGAATAGAAGGAAAAGGAACTCCTTCAATTGATAAAGAACACCTACAAAACTCTAGAGCAGCGGTTCTCAACCTGTGGGTCGCGACCCCTTTGGGGGTCTAACGACCCTTTCACAGGAGTCGCCTAAGACCATCGGAAAACAAAAAGATATTTAATTACGATTCATAACAGTAGCAAAATTACAGTTATAGAGTAGCAACGAAATATTTTATGGTTGGGGGTCACCACAACATGAGGAACTGTATTAAGGGGTCGCGGCATTAGGAAAGTTGAGAACCGCTGCTCTAGAGGCAACATCCTACTTAATGCTGAGATACTGAATGCTTTACTCTAAGATCAGGAAAAAAGGCTGTCATCACTTGGAGTCAACATTGTTCAAGAGTTCTTAGCCAGTGCAGCAAGGTGAGAAAAAGAAATCAAAGGCATACAGATTGGTAAGAATGATGAAACACTATCCTTAATCAAAGATTTTCAATGTGAAAATCCCTAAGAAATCTACTAAAAAGCTACTGCAACTAGTAAGTGAGTTAGCAAGGTCACAGGATACAAGGTCAATATCAATGATTTTATTTCCATATAAAAGTAATATACGATTGGAAATAGAAATTTTTTAAAATACCAACTATAATAGGACAAAAAAAATTTAGGGATATGGGTTAATTACAGCATTCCTGGAACTAACCTGAGCTATTTTGCTGAAGTAAAGATGTACATGCATGGCACTGACCCCTGTGAAGACATGAAATGTACTGCTTGATAATGCTGCCTTGTACTGATGGGTCTGAGCTGAGTTTTAGGGCAGTAGGTATCAGACTGTCAGCAAATCAATCAATAAATTCAATACAGCCCCAATAAAAATTCTAGTAATATTTTTCACAGTAAATTAAAAAATTATAAAATGTATAAGAAAATGCAAAGAACCTAGAAGAGCTACAACAACTCTGAAAAAAAGAACAAATGTTGGAGGACTTATATACTAACTGATTACAAGGTTGACTACAAAACTATGGTAATCAAGAGACTTTAATATCAGCACAAGGACAGACAGATAATCAAGGGGCCAGAATACACACTCCAGAAATATACCCAATATGCCCATATGAATATGGTCAACTGATTTTCACAAAAAGAGCCAAGATGAATCAATTAGAAGATAGTCTTTACAACAAATGTTGCTGAAACAATCTGATATCCATACGCAAAGAAATGAACTTTCAAACTTCCCGCATACCATATACAAAAATTAACTTAAAATGGGTCATACACCTAATGCAAGAACTAAAAGTATAAAGCTTCTAGAAGAAAACATACAAGATAATCTTTGTGATGTTGTCTGGGCAAAGTTTTTGTTGTAGTTGCTTTAGATAAAACACAAAAGAAATGAGCCACAAAATTTAAAAAATGGATAAACTGGACTTTCATCAAAATGAAAAACTTTGTACTTTATTTCCATCAAGAAAGTGAAAAGACAACCCAAGGAACGGGAAGAAATATTTACAAACTATGTATCTGATAAAAAACATATCCCAAATACATAAAGAATCTTAAAACTAAGTATTATAAAGATAAACAACCCAATGTTTTTAAATGGCAGAAGATTTGAATAAATACTTCATCAGACATACCAGAGGCAAATAAATACATGAAGGACACCAACACCATCAGTCACTAGGGATATGTGAATTAAAACAGCAATGAGGTGCCTTCGCACCCACAGGAACGGCTAAAAAAATTTTAAAAGATGGCAGTAACAAGAACTGGCAAAAACACAGGGCAACTGGAACTCACATTGCTGGGTAAACCACTTTGGAAACCAGTTTGGGAGTTTAAAATATTAAGCATGCACTATCACGTAACACAGCAATCTCACTCTACTGTTAAATGCTTTAGTTTTTACACAGGAGAAATGAAAAACAATGTTCACAAAAAGCCTTGTACTTGAATATTCATAACAGGTTTATTTTTAATAGCCAAAAACTAGTACAGAAATAAATTTTCTGTCCCTGAAAGGGCAAAACTCTAGTAATAAAAAGCAGATCTGCGGTTACCAAGGGCTGAGGATAGTGACAGAGGACTGGATGCAAAGGTATAAATAAAAGAGAACTTTTGGAAATAATGAAAATGCTCTACTTTAATTATGATAGTGTGAAAACACTGCAAGCAAATACTTGTTAAAATTCACTGAATTGTATACTGAACACTGTTGAACTTTATGTACTTTATACTTCATTAAAGCTGATTTTAAAAAGGAAAATGTAGTCACTTTAAATACAAATAATCTTTTTATCCCCCATGACTTTCTATTTTAGGCAGGACTTGGCAGGGATGGCTTCTCCATGCTCCATGTAGATCAGCTGGGGCAGCTGGACTGGGGGCTGAAGGATCCACATTTTTTTTTTTTAAGATTTTTATTGGGGAATCAGGAAAGGGGAACAGACAAGCTGCTGCACTTTTTGTTCTTCAGTCTAGTTGTGGAGGACGTCGCTTCACTGGCCCATGTTGGTATTATGATAATTGTGCTCTTCCCAGGTGAGGCAGTCGCTCGCCGGCCACTGGATGGCTGCTCACTGCGGCTCACAGCAGGCCAGCCCCACTGCAGCCTATGCCATCGCCAGCAACTCAGGGCAGCCCAGCTCCAGGTCGAGCTGTTGTTCACCATCTTAGCTGTTGAGGGCGCAGCATCACTGGCCCGCATGTGGGATCCAAACCGGGGCCCTGCTGCTCAGAGCTGGCGTCCCAAGCCAACTCTTAACCAACGCGCCACTCAGCCGGCCCAAAGATCTACTTTTAAGATCACTCACATGGCAGCAAGCTCGTGCTGGCTGGAGGCTGGGAGCTCAGCTAGGGCTGCAGGAAAGGTGGTGGTGAGCTCTCTCTCTCTCTCAAAGCACGGTGGCTTTGGTTCCATTAGAAGCCCCATCACTTTTTATGACATGGTCTAGGAGGTCACATTAGTGACTCTCTGCCATCGTCACATGCCTGCCCAGATTCTAGTAGAGTGACATGGACCCCACCTCTTAATGCTAGTGTCAAGTCACATTATAAAGCACAGTATGTGAAATGGTAGACAGTTTTCTGACTATCTTGGAAAAATCTACCACATTGTATTGTTATTCTGTAGATAAGTGGAAGTCATTAGGGCAATGCAAAAATGATACAATCCCGGGGCCAAGTGGCTCAGTTGGTTAAGAGTCAGCTTAACTTCCCTGGCGGTCTGATTATGTCAGTAATTTTGTACCGAAAGTGGTACATTGTTTTGCATGGAAATTTGTTGTTTTATATTGTAGGCCTGTAATTCTTAGGAATTACTCACTTAAATCTGTCCAAACAAGAGTCTAGTAGGCATCCCAGGTATGATAAAGTTTGAAACACAAAATCATAAATAATAAATAATTATAAAAAATAATATAATGTATTCAATAATGTAATCAAAAAAAAAAACACTGCAATTTGTCATCAGCCGGCGTTCTCATCGGCGATCACAGGAAGACACCGCAGGATCGCAGGGAGCAGGTAAGGGACTTCTCTGGGACACTGCAGTGTAATCCCGAGTGTGGCTCAGGGTTACCGCTTCTGGCAGTGAAAATTAACCCTGAGCCACACTAGGGATTACTGCCAGGGTGGTTAAGAGCGCGAGCTCTGAGCAATAGGGCCGCTGGTTGGATTCCAACATGGGCCAATGACATTGCGCCTGAGCTGAGCCATTGCTGAGCTGCCAGATGGCTCAGCTGGTGTAACAACAAGATTGCCTGTTTGATAGTGGGCTATGCCCACCCACAACTAAGACTGAACTCAGCACCTTGAGCTAAGCTGCCGCCCAGATGGCTCAGAGGATAGGGTGTGTGCTCTTAACAACAAGGTTGCTGGTTCAACTCCCACATGGGATGGTGGCTACGCCCACCTGCAACTAAGATTGAACACAGCACCTTGAACTTAGAGGCCACGAGCTGCCGACGTGAAGCCAGATGGCGACTGGAGCCCCCGACAATGAAGATTGAAGAATAACTTGGCTGGTCCCCTTCCCAAATCCCCCAACACTGTTCCCCTCCCCCAATTCCCCAATAAAATCTTAAAAAACAAAAATGATACGATCCCATTTATATTTTACGATAACTCCAGCAGCACTATTAGGAGTAAACTAAACAGAGAGATTGAAAAAGGTATGTGTGGGCAGAGGGGTAGGGAGGAACTATTTAGGTCAACGGTTCTCAACCTGTGGGTTGCGACCCCTTTGGGGGCTGAACGACCCTTTCACAGGGGTCACCTAAGACCATCGGAAAACAAAAAGATATTTACATTACGATTCATAACAGTAGCAAAATTACAGTTATAGAGTAGCAACGAAAATAATTTTATGGTTGGGGGTCACCACAACATGAGGAACTGTATTAAGGGGTCGTGGCATTAGGAAGGTTGAGAACCGCTGATTTAGGTGGTATTTCATGAGTCAAAACAAAGGAGACCCTCAAGTGGCATAACATCTGCAAGAGTGACAAGGAAACAGGCTTCCAGACACACTACACGAGTACCACTGCAATGCAATGTCTTGGCAACGAGTGCATGTGGGTAAGCCTAGGTCCTCTGGAAAATGATGATGCCACTAATCAAGACGAAGTTTAGCAGGGAAGATAATAACTTCTCTTTGGCACATGCTGGTGAAGGCACAATGCATTTGAAAATAACAAGAGAACCACAACAAAGAGCACATTTTATGGACCCCATTAAGAAGAGACTCAATTCTGATTAATCAAGAGTTGGCTACCTCCTGAGACAAGGCAACACAGATGATTATATTTACTTAAAAGGCTGATGTTTATCTGCACACAAAATGACTAAAAAGTGTGTTTTAATACCCCTGGCTCCCTTCCTAGCCAAAACATTCTCTTTGTAGTTCACTGGCCTATTAATAAAACTGCCTATCTGGGGGCTTTGTTTCTAAGGTGAGGGGTAGGAACAATTTATGTAGGTTTTTTTTATGTGATAATGGTGATTATGCATGAATTTAAAACAGTGTTTCTTTTAAACTTTAAATCATCTGCAGCAGGTCAGACACCACAGGTGAATTCCTCTCCCTTATTCCTTGCTAAACGAACTGCTTTCTTCAGCTATCGAATGACCCACATGCCTCAGGGGAGCTGGGTTTATAATCCCCAGGGTGAATCTTACTTGGTTTAACTCAGTGTTCTCAGTCCTAGGGAGCTGTACAATAGAATCAACTGGGAGCTTTTAAAACACCAATGCCTCTATTCTGATTTAATTGGTCTGGAGCTATAGTATATTCTACTTATTAGGGGACAAGTCTAAGGACAACAGTCAGCTCAATAGAAACGGAGGTTGTCAGAGCAGAAAGATGGATAGACCTTTGATTTTTGACAACACTGTTGAATTAATCAATGCTAGAAGTGTCACCCAGATTTCTTATTATGTAAAATGACAAATTTTCCTCATTTTTAAAAGCCACTTCTGATTGTTTTCTGTTACTGGCAGTGAAAAGTATGCTACATGTTTTACCTGGTGATACAATTTTCAAGATAAAAGTTTGGCTTTATAAATAGGAAGCAGAACTGCAGTCATTCTGCTGACAAGGGACAGGCCAATTTTATCTGAGCTAGCAAAGAATGATGTCATTTTGCTGTATATGAAAAGACTTTTTCCCTCAACTTATATGGATACTTGAACAGATAAATAGGTGTCTGCTCACTCACCTCTCCAAATGACTTTTCTTTGAAACTGAATGACCCAGTAGTATACAAGACAATATTATCTTGCACATATATCTTTTACAAGTGTTTTAAGAGCTATCTTCCGGATATACCTATCATATTAGATTGAAATAAATGACATTCTCAAAAACCAAAATGAAACACTATATATATATATATATATATATATATAGATAGATGACATAACCTCCTTTGTTCTGCTCATCAATTCAAACTACCTAAACACACTAAAAGCAACTGCACCAATCTATGGTGCTAGTGGAAACTCCTAAACTTTGGCTCTGATTTATGGTACAACACGAGCAAGCACCTGATTTAAAGCATTCTGCTTTTCTTCTCTGAGAAAACACCAAATGGTGGGTGATAGCACTACAGGAGCCCTGGAATAGCAGGCCAAGGTGGCTTTCACAGAGGCTCCAGCAGTAATGTTGGGGTCAGGGTCACAGCCATGGAGCTTGAGGAGGCAAGGCTGAGGACAAGGAGCAGGTCCCCATCACCAAGCTGAGCCGCCTGCTCAAGAACATGAAGATCAAGTCCGCGGAAGAAATCTATCTCTTCTCCCTGCCCATCAAAGAATCTGAGATCACAGACTTTTTCCTGGCAATATCCCTCAAGGATGAGGAAGATTACACCTGCAGAAATGCAGACCTGCGCAGGCCAGCGGACCAGATTCAAGGCATTTGTCACCTGGGATCCCAACAGACATGTTAGCCTGGGTGTTAAGCTCTCCAAGGAGGTAGCCACTGCCATCTGTGCGGCCATCACACTGGCCAAGCTCTCCATCATCCCTGAGCAACAAGGCTACTGGGGGAACACCGTCTACTGCAAGGTGACTGGCTGCTGCAGCTCTAGGCCAGTGCACCTCAGGCCTGCCCCAGGGGACTGGCATTGTCTAGGCCCTGTGCCCAAGAAGCTACTGCTGGCAGCCATTATTAACGAGGGCTACTCCTCAGCCAGGGGCTGCACGGCCACCCAGGGCAACTTCGCCATGGCCACTTTGATGCCATCACTAAGACCTACAGTATTTCACCCCCAACCCCTGGAAAGAAACAGTGTTCACCAAGGCTCCATCTCAGGAATTCACTGATCATCATTAAGACCCACATCAGGGTCTCCAAGTAGAAGACCCAGGCTCCAGTTCGGGCTACCACATAGTTTTTATACAAGAAAAATAAAGTGAATTAAGCCTCTTAAAAATAAATAAAAGATTCTGTCCCCAGATTCAATTCTAAGTCCATTATTTTGACCACTCTTCACTTTGGTTTCAAAGGAATGTGGACAGCTTAGCTTGTGAGTTCCAAGGCTCACCTCTCCCCCTATCCTGGATGGGATCCCTCCAACTCGTCCTGAACCCACTGCTCTTCACGGTCCCCAACCTCTTCAGTGAGGTTCAGGGGCTCCTTCCCTTATGCCTTTAAACATGCTCACATCTCTCCATATAAGACTCTGCACCATATATTCCTTTCCCTGCCAACCACAGCATCCACTCCCACCCCCTGCCTTTTATAGCCAACTTTCTTGAACTGTGGTCCACTCATCTCTTCCATTCATTAATCAACCCACTTCAATATGGCTTCCACCTCCACTATTTTATTAAAATTGCTCTGGGGAAGGTTACCAATTATTGCTTCAATGCTAAAATTAATGACCTCTCCCTTCTAAGTCTTTGTATTTCTTTCTTGATTATTTTTAAGCTTTCATTAATGCAAACTATATGTTAAACACTAGATGTCCAAAAATAATTAAAACAGCCCCTATGTTACAAAGTTGGAAGTTTAGTGGGAAAAACGGTAAGAGACAGTTCTAAACTGTGGTAAGTTCAGTGACAGAAGCCTCTACCTGATAGAAGAAAATCATAGTGAATGGGAGCTAAGAAATTGTTTAAAAGTAGCGATGAATAATCTCACTTTAAAAAGTTTAACAAGAATTCATAATGTTGTAGACATTGAAAAATAATAATCCAGAAAGAGCATATGTGTGAGAGTAGAGAAATGACCTAAATTCGGGCCACAGCAGTGAGCAGGGAGGAGGGGATGCATCTAAGGAGAAATTAATTAACCTGTCAGGCAGAATTTGATATCACTGACTCCTCTTCTTTTCTTGATTCAATCATCCCTCATTATCCCCGAGGGATTGGATCCAGAACCCCCATGGACACTAAAATTCACAGATGCTCAAATCCCTTACATAAAATGGTGTATTTGCATATAACCTACACACAATCTCCCATATACTTTACATCATCTCTAAATTACTTATAATACCTAATACAATGTAAATGTCATGTAAATAGTTGTTATACTCTACTATTTAGAGAACAAGGACAAGAAAAAAAAGTCTGTACATATTCAGTACAGATGCAACCATTGTAGGCCTAACTATTATACATAGTACTAACTATATTGGCAACAATGTAACATTTTTTTCAAACACTACTTTGTCCACAGTCAGTTGAATCCATGGATGCAAAATGTACAAATACAGAAGCCAACTATACTTCCCCTCTGGCTTTCCTCCTATCCCTCTCTTTTTGTTGGTTTCTGTTTCTGTCCCGAAGAGTCCGCCCTCATCCCCTCCCACTCACAGGAAGATTTGATCCAAGCCTACCACTGGCTGAGAGACACTGCAAACAAGGTCACTGTAAAGACGTTTTCATTTGTAACTTGAATGATGGTAGTGTTAAGCAAAAAAATTATTCAGTTCTCTCCATAGGATTAGCCAAATTAACTGCTTTCATAAAAATAATGTACAAACATAAAAATAGCAGTTATGAGGATAATATGGTGCATGAATTATGGCCTAAGGTACACTACCAAAAAATTAATAAAATGTATTGAACAGAAGCAAGCAGAAAGTGATCCTGAGGAGATGAAATTGCAGAATCTAAAGTGATTCACAAATAGTCGAACTAGAATTTAATTGCAGATGAGAAAAATTGATCATATAAATTTTAACCATATCCAGAAGGTATTTAAAAATGACTGCATAATGAATTGACAGGAGAAGAATTTTAGGCTTGTTCTTTCTCTGAGGAAGTGAAGTTCTCTACATCCAAATTCAAATCTGAAAATGTTCTGCAGAATTGTCTGTAAGAATCATAGTTCTTAAGCAGAAACCTAAGGAAAGAAAGGTGGTTTGTAAGGTGACCAAGGCCCATACCCATACCATACAGACTGATGTATCAAAGTCATCACCTGGACTTGTCAAAAATTAATTGGAAGAGCTGATGTGTTATATTTGCGCCCTAAGGCTGCAAGCCGTTAAACAAATGAACATGATCTGCATTAGCTGAATTTGCCAGTGGCTTTCTCAAGGAGAAAATGCACCTTCACGGAGGTCAAAGAGAGTACTCATGAGAATAATCTCTTCTGATGGCTGTGATCTTAACTCCCAATGGCCAACAGAAACAAAGTCCTTAAATGTCACAGAAGCAGCTTTTTATAACTTTTAAAGAGAAACTAAAAATAGAGCAACTCAGTTGTCCTAGTCATATTCTCTTGCTAATTTTATTTCTACCAGGGGGAAAAAAGAATGTCTGCAAAGTATTCATCCAAGAAAGGAAACAATGCCAGGAGATGACTCTGGTTTGCAACATTAACTACACTTTTGGACTATGATAACTGCCAATCAGACTCTTTGCTTCCCTTTTAAAGGAAAGCCATTCACCTATAACAGAACCATTTTGGAAAGCAAAACAAAAACCCTCTTTCTTCTATTACTCTCTGGGGGTAAGAAGAGAGAAGAGAAAGGGTTAGTAGGCATAGAGCTAATCTGTCCATGCAGTGCGATATTATAAATATCATTTGGTATATATCAAAAACAATGCTATGAAACTAAAGTTTTTTTCATTCACTCCAATTCCATTAAATGAGCCTCTTTGTAAGTGGATCAGCTTTTACTACATTGTAAACTGCATTTAAAATTATTTTCCTTCCTCTTGAGAATTGCATTTAATAGGCTTATGTAAATTAAGTACCTTTATTTACTGCCCCATCTAAATAAAAAGAGAGCAAGTTGTCAGTAACAGAAACATTTTCCAACAATATAATTCAGGCATCTACATTAATAAATTGCTTGAGTTGAACACTAAGAATATATTATTTCAATGTGTTGTAATAAAATAGCATCCCTTGAGACACTGAGACAATTATATTTATGGAAGATGTGGTAAACCAGGAAAATTACAAATCCAATTAGCACTTGATAAAGACCTCCAATACAAAGCTTCTTAGAACTTCTGATTATTCAAATGGCAACTACACTGGAAATAAACCAGATAGTACAGTTTGCTGGCATAAACAAATAGACAAGACCTAAAGGGAAGAACAAAGGGGGGCGGGAAGAATCTAGAACCACTCCTCTAAGTCATTTCAAAAAGATTTTCTTTTGATATACAAACTCAAGAGAATAAGATAATTATATCTTTTGGAGTCCTGATTTAGCATCAAGCATGTACCTGGTAGTATTATAAAGTCAGATCTTTCATCTTTTAACTTCAGCTACCCTGTCCTGGGCTCTGCTATTTGTAGTTGTCCCTCTTTGTTTCATTAGTGACATAGAAGACCTATTCAATGAAGCAATCCAGCTGTAAATTGGCATTTTACTTCTGGAAAACAAGATGGCAAAACACATCAATATCTATGGCCACAATATTCATCTCCTCACCTGCTATTAAATGTCCACTCTTTTCCCAGTGCGTTTTATAAACTGTAAAATTTAAACCTCAAACAACCATGAAGGATAGCTTTTCTCACCTTTTGTCACAACAGGTTAACTTGCCCATCTCACAGCAAGAAAATAGCTTATCAGAATGTGAACTCACATCACATCTCACTCTAAAGGCTTTGTGGTTTCCTCTAATCCTTTTAACCCAGAAATTCTACTCCAAATTTATCAGAAGTAAATAAATCAACAGAACCAAAATATCAACTCAAAGATATCCCCACAGCTTCTTTATAGCAAAAATCAGAAACAACCAAATAGGTAACCTTAGGAGAATGGTACTCCAACACAATGAAAAAGTGTGCAACTATCATGAAGACCATATAAATAATTTTTAGGTGAAAAGAAAACCCTCAAATTGATATAGAGAGAGAGTACTAGCTCTGGTAATAGCAATTTTAAACGCTACACAAAATATATAAAACAACTATTTGAAGGCACTAGAGAGCAACCAAAATCAGGCAGAAACTGAAGGGAATTATCAAGAAAAAAGGAAATCATGGTGGGTGAAATACCCACTGCATTAGTTTTCTATTGCTGTATAACAAATGACCGCAAACCCAGCCACTTAAAATAGCACGCATTTATTTTTTTTATTAGTAGTATTTTTTTAGATTTTAGTGGGAAATTGGGGAATGGGGAACAGCCAAATTGTTGTCCTTCGGTCTTAGTTGTGGAGGGCGCAGCTAGCTCAGCTCCAAGTCCAGTCGCCATCCAGCCACCCGCCCGCAGCTCAGAGCAGTTCAGCTCAGTTCAATCTTAGTTGGGGGGGGGGGCCACGAGAGTAGCCACCATCCCATGCAGGAGTCGAACCAGCAGCCTCATTGTTAAGAGCGCACACTCTATCCCCTGAGCCACCTGGATAGCAGCTCAGCTCAAGGTGTCAAGTTCAGTCTTTAGATGCGGGCAGGCATAGCCCACCAGTCGAACAGGCAACCTTGTTGTTAGGAGCACGTGCTTTCACCAGCTGAGCCATCCTGCCACCTGTTGGCAGCTCAGCTCGGGCGCAGCTCACTGGCCCATGTGGGAATCGAACTGGCAACACTGTTGTTCAGAGCTCACACTCTTAAGCAAGCTCTTAACCAACTGAGCCACTCGGCTGGCCTAATAATAGCACCCATTTAATAGCTCACAATTCTGTGAGTCAGAAATCTAGCCAGTATGGCCAAGTTCTCTGCTCAGGGTTATCACAAGGCTGAAATCAAATTGTTAGCTGGGCCAAGTTCTCATCTAGAACCTCTAGAGAAAAACCTGGCTTTCCAAACTCACATAGTTTGTTGGCAGAACTTATAAATTCTGCCTTGTGATTGTAGGACTCAAGGAGAAACAACAGCTAGAAGACAGAAAGAGCTGAGTAGAGACTCAGCTGCTGTTCACGGAAACAGACAAAATTTAGAGTTTGAGTCCCACCAAATTAGAGGAGTTTGGTATGTAACTTGGACTTTGCACTGAAACTCCACAATGGATCTAGGACTAAAGAGTGTGTTCCGAAACTAAGGATAAAATCAAAACAAAACTTCCTTAATAAGGCCAAAAATGAAGCCACAAAAGTTCAAGGGGAACTGTTAGAAACTTAACCTCCTGGTAGAACAATGAATGCACTCTTCAGGAGAATATAACAAAATTCAGAGTCTCTACAATAGAGTATCTGGAACATATAATATACAATAAAAAATTATTAGACATTAAAAACAATGGGAAAATGTGGTTCATAATCAAGAGAAAAACCAAGCAGTAGTGACAAGTCCACACATGATCCAGATACTGGAGTTACTAGATAAGGATCTTCTATAACAAATATGTAAAGAAGCTTACAGGAAAAGATGGGTTTCGTGAGGAAAAAGATAGATATTTCAATAGAGATTGGATTTTAAAAAACAATAATCAAATGGGAAAGCAGAACTTCCAGATTTTAAAAACAAAATGTCCAAAATAAAAAAATCTGTCAAGTGTAAGTGACAGAAAATTGGAGACAATAGCAAAAAGAATCAATGGCTCTGAGACAGGTAAACTGAACGTATCTAAACTACTTTATAACAATTTAGATTAAATGGACAAATAACCAAAAAACAAAACTGACTAGAACCTACACGAAAAGAAAAAAATCTGAATATCGCTATATCTACTAAAGAAATTGAATTAACAACTTAAAATTTTCCCACAAAAATTCTCCAGGTACCACTGGCTTCACTAGTGACTTCTATCAATCATTTAAGAATAAAGCAATTTGAAAAGATCAAACTTCTTTTATGAGACGAGCATAACCCTGACACCAACACCTACTAAAGACACTGGAAAGTTACAGACCAATATCACTCACAAACATAGATGCAAAAATTCTTAACGAAATATCGGCAAGTTGAATCACGCCGTATATAAGGGTAATACATAATGATGAATATGGGTCTAGCCCAGAAATGTAATTCACATTAACTAAATACAGGACAAAAACTATATTATCTTAATAGGCGTATAAAATGCCCTTGACTAAAATTATGCCCATTCATAATTTTAAAAAGAAAAGCACTCAAAAAACTAGGAATAGAAGAGAACATTCCTGATTAAATGAAAGACAACTATGATGTGGGTAAACAGACATTTGGTTACCTTTCCCCCTTTTATCAAGTATCTTCTATCCATTATAGGTAGTATGTCCATGACCTTTATGCTTACAGTAAAAATGACCTCTGGTTGGTAGACTGCATCTGGACTGGGAGAACTAATAATCTGATAGGAAGTATAAATTCAAGCTTCTTTGTAATGGACACGTCCCTTTCAGGGACCATGAAAGAGATACCTACGGAGTTGTTTTAAGACATAATAGCTCCTGAGGGGTGTGAAGCTTCTAAGCTAGTATGGCTTCCCTGCCCACTCAATGTGGATCTTGTTTCCTTGTACCTAAACTCTCATGGGGGAGGAGTGGAAAGGGGGTAAAAACTGGCCACTGGAATGCAGCAAAAGCACCAAAGAAGGGGAACACTTGAGGCTGCCCTGAAGCTGAGTATGGCAATCATAGTCTTTCTTCGCCATCTAAATGTTTAGGTCAACTTAAGATGAACCTTGGGTAGGCAAAATTAAAAATCTACACTCCACATCACACTTAATGTTGAAATGTTAAACACATTGCCCCTAAAATCGGGGAAAAGGCAAGAATGTGTGCTTTCACCACTTCTATTTGAGATTATATGGGAGGTCCTAGAAATTGCAGCAGGCAAGAAAAATGAACAAATATATACAGATTGGAAAGGAAAAATTAAAACTGTCTTTATTCCCAGATGACATGATGGCTCATGCAGAAAAATCAAAGAATCTACCAAAAAAGAAAATCTAAGAGAACCAACAAGTAAATTTACCAACACTGCAGGATACAAAAATCAAAATATAAACATCAACTGTATTCTAAGTGTGGTGTAAGAACAACAAACAATTTAAAAATAAAGTTTTCTTCAAGTACCAGTTATCAAGTAGCATCAGAAAATAATAAAATACTTAAAAAGAAATTTATAATAGGTGAAGCAAAGAGGATTTTTAGGGCAGTAAAAATACTCTATATGATACCGCAATGGTGGACACATGTCATTATACATTTGTCCAAACACAGAATGTACAACACCAAAGTACACCCTAATGTAAAGTATGGACTTTGGGTGATTATGATGTGTCAATATATATCATTCCGGAGGAGTCTATGCCTTGCAGGGAGTATGTGAAAAATCTCTGTATCTATCTCTCAATTTTGCTGTGAACCTAAAACTCCTCTAAAAAAAAAAGGCAATTAAAAACAAATAATATACTTGAAAGAAATATAAAATCCTTTAAGACCTTAACAGAAAACCCCAAAATTCTGCTGCCAGAAATTAGAGCTCTAAAGAAACAAATTGAGAGCTACTACATATTTGTGAATTGGAAGACTCAATGTCATTTCTCCTCAAATAGATCAATGCCATCATAAATAAAATCCTGACATTCTTTTTGTAGAAACTTACAAGCATACTCTAAATTTTATATAGAAATTCAAAAGGCAAAACAATATCGAAGAATAAAGTTGAAGGGCTTCCATTACCTCTTTGTTTCCATGACTTACGACAATACTACAGTAACTAAGGTAGTACAAGTATGCTATTAGCAATAAAGACATAAATAAAACAGAACAGAATAGGAAGTCCAAAAATAGACCCACAAAATAGATCAAGTGAGTTTATGCAGAAACCAAAGTAATTCATTGGGGAAAGGATAACCTTTTAAAGAAATACTCGGTAAGGATTAAAAATCCACATACATCTTGAGCCCAATCTCACATCATGTATTTTGAAAATCCATTCCAATAGAACATAAAACCTAAAACTATGAAGTTTCTAGATGATAGTCAAGGAGAGTATCTTAGTGATACCTTGAGACAAGCAAAGCCTACTAGTACACAAAAAACACTAGAAAGAAGATGATAATCTGAACTCCAGAGTTAAAAATTCCTCAACTTTAAAAGATACCATTAAGAAAAAGAAAGGAAAGCCACAGACCAAGAGAAAATATACGCAACAGGTATGTCTGAAAAGGGATTTAACCATATTCTATGAAGAAAAACAATCCGGTCCCCGCCCACCCCTCAATGGGCAAAAGACTTGAACAGAAACTTTTGCAAAAGAGATATTTCCATGTCTTGGCTATTGTAAACAATGCTGCAATGAACATGGAATGCAGATATCTCTTTGAGAAGGCGATTTCGTTTTCTTTGGATATACACCTAGAATTGGGATAACAGAATCATATGGTATAATAGTTCATTTTCTTTTTTTTTTTTTGAGGAACTGCCGTATTGTTTTCTATAGTGACTGTACAAAATTTACATTCCACCAACAGTGTACAAAGGATCCTTTTTGTCCATATCCTTGCCAGCATTTGTCATCTCTCATCTTTTTTATTATAGCCATTCTAGCATGTGTAAGGTGGTATCACATTGTGGTTTTGATTTCCATTTCCCTGATGATTAAGTGATGTTGAGCACTTTTTCATGTACCTGCTTCTGGCCATTTGTATATCTTCTTTGAAAAGGCGTCTATTCAGGTCATCTGCCCATTTTTGAATTGCATTGTTTGTTTGCTTGTTTTGCTTGCTATTTAGGAGTATAAGTTCCTTGAATATTTTGGGTATCAATCCTTTATCGGATATATGCTTTGTAAATATTTCTCCCATTCTGTAGGTTGCCTTTTTCTTTTCTCTTTTTTTTTTGGTTGCTGTGCAGAAGCTTTTTAGTTTGATGTGGTCCCACCTGTGCATTTTTGTTTTTGTTGCATGTGCTGACATGTCCAAAAAGTCATTGCCAAAAACAATGTCAAGGAGCTTTTTCAGGTCTCATATTTAAATCTTTAATCCATTTCAAGTTAATTTTTGCGAGTGGTGTAAATTAGGTGTCCAATTTCATTCTTTTGCATGTGGATATACAGTTTTCCTAACACCATTTATTGAAGAGAGATCCTTTCCCCGCTGGGTATTTTTGACTCCCGTATCAAATATTAGTTGAACATATATGCAGGAGTTTATTTCTGGGCTCTCAATTCTGTTCCACTGGTCCATGTATCATTTCTATGCCAGCACCATACTGTTTTGATTACTATATCTTTGTAATCCAGAAATACAAAAAAGGTAGGACAATGAAGTCCACAAACTTTCACCGTGTACTTACATTGCGGAAAGTTCGTGAACTTAATTGTTCAACTTTTCCGTGTGTGTGTGTGTGTGTGTGTGTGTGTGTGTGTGTGTGTACAATGGAATATTATTCAGCCATAAAAAGGGAAACCCTGTCATTTGCGACAACATGGATGAATCTTGAGGGTATTGTGCTAAGTAAAATAAGTCAGACAGAAAGGCAAAAACTATTATGATCTTACGTAAATGTGGAATCTAAAAAAAGTTAAACTCATAGAAACAGTAGACTGGTGGTTGCCAGGGGTGGGGATGGGATGGGTGATGGTGGTCAAAGGTTACAAACTTCCAGCTCTAAGATGATTAAGCTCTGGGGACCTAATGTAAAGCACAGTGACTATAGTTGATAATACTGTGTCATATATTTGGAAGTTGAGAGAGTAAATCTTAATTAAATGTTCTCACCACAGAAAAAAGGTAACCATGTAAGGTGATGGATGTGTTCACTAACCTTACTGTGGTAATCATTTCACAATATATGCATGTATCAAGTTGTACACCTTAAAATTACAAAATGCTACATCAGTTATCTCAAAGCTGGGAAAAACATACAGGAATAGTCAAAAAGCACATATGAAAATGCTCAACATCACCAGTTATCAAAGAAATGCAAATTAGAACCACAATACACCACCACTAAAATGGCTAAAATTAAAAACTGATTATATCAAATTTTATAGAGTACATGGAACAAATGGAAGCTGTCATATATTGCTGAAATACAGTAATATAACCACTTTAGAACATTCTTTGGAAGTTCTGTTTTAAAGCAGAAATTCTCAACCTCAGCATTATAGATACTGTGGAGCAAATAATTCTTTGTGTGCAGAGCTATCCTATGCATTGTACGTCATTTAGCATTCTCCTGGACCTCTATCTGCTGCCAGTTGTCATAATTAAAATATTTCTAGACATTGCCAAATTCACCAACAGTTGAGAACCACTGCTTTAAAGTTTAACACACATCTACCCAGCAATTCCATTCCTAGGTATTTACCCAATGGACATGAACACAAATGTCCTTAAAATATTTGTACATGAATGATCACAACAGTTTTGTTCATACTTGGCAAAAAGCAGAAATAACTCAACTGTCCATAAACAAGTGAACAGATAAAGAAATTGTGGAAGAGCTACACAATGGACTACAGCTCAACATTAAAAATGAGATAGCTACTCATACATCCAACAATGTAAATTAATTTTAAGAACATTATGCTGAGCAAAAGAAACCGGATATAAAACAGTACTTACTGTATGATTATGTTTCTTTGAAATTGTTTTAGAGGGGGGCATAAGGAAGCATGCTTAAAATCTGTGCTTGTATTGCATGTAAATTACACATCTAAAAATGTAAGATAAATTCATGATATTTCACTAAAACTAAATATGTAGAATTATTTATGATGACAAAGTTAACAGAAAGAAAAACAGCATATAAGTAATTTTAAGATGAATCATTCTTTTGATATCACAGTTGTGTGTGTGTGTGTGTGTGTAAGTAAATATAAACTTTAAATACTCTTTGGGCAGGGAAGTAAAAAAAAATCAACCAATTCCTTGGGCCAGCCTGCTATATGTACAACAAGCCAAGATCTTTCGGCATTGCTTTGCAATATTGAACTTAGTTGTATAGGTGCTAGAGTTTTCATAACTCAACTCAAATATCAAGGTTTAGCATAAATTCTTCCTTTTTACTCCTTTCAGTTCACTGGTCACCAATTCTTGAATTAAACAGATGATATATGTCACTCACTTAGTTGTTAATACATTCACTCAATTGTCAAATGAACTGTGTGCTTCCTTGTGAAGGTCAAAGTCTTCATAAGCGCCCATCTGCCAGTGTAACCTGACACATTTCAAGATTGGTATGCATAGCAAAACCAATTTAAGATTATTAACATTTTTCATTTCCATTTAATTTCCCATGACAGCTCACCCTCATATTCACAATGTTTCCTTCATTTCATTAATGAGCTAAAGACAGCTTTCACATTTATTTCAGTTCTTTCAGAATTGGATGCATTTGGCAACACCAGCCATTTAAATAAGCCAATGTTTAATTCTGAATAGGTTTTGAAAACATTTCCCTGTTCTCTGCCACTCAAAGCTACTTGGTACTGAGCTCTTTCAGTAAAAGCAGACATGTAAGAAAAGTTATAACAAATTTCCAAGGGTCCATAGTTGCCAGGCATCCAGTCATGGAAACTGATGGGTCTTCGGGCTCTAGCCAAGTTAGATACTGATCAGAGAAGGTAGCAATCTCTAAACAGCAAGCAGTGTGTAATTTTCACTGGAGAGGAGAGGGATTAGATGCCCAAAGTCTTCCTCAAAACATACCAGGAAGAGTATGAAACAGCATATTTAATGTGTCTATATTTTTCCATAATACAAACTATAAAAAGTACAGCTCAAAAGTCTCCTTGACTGGGAGAAACAAAGAAGAGTGTAAGAAAGACTACAGGGGGATTGGTTGCTTTTTGTTTTGTTTTGTTTTTTGGGAGGGGGATATAAAACAGTATTTTCTATTGTAACCAGGTATGGGTTCCAGGAATTAAAGAAAAAGTTAATGCCAGACGTATAATTCAATATTTGGTAAATCAAGGCAGAAATTTCCAGTTAAAGACAATGGAATGAAACTTCTAAGTGCCCTACAAAAAGGAATAAATTTAAAAGTATGTAAGAAATAAGTATAAACCCCAAAGACCAAGAGAGAGAACAGTAGACTGCAGACACTAACAAAATTTTATATTATGTAAAGTGGATGGACGATGGTAAATAACTCAGTAGTGTGAAGAAAACTGCAGCCTACGTGCCGGCACAGGGCAATGCCCACACTATGCCAGCCTAGTCACACTGCCAACAGACAAATGGCTCTCATGTCACAAAGCACATAAACTAAGGCAAATCCTCTCCCATACTGCATACCAAATTACAGCATCCATTTGGTTACTCCACAGTTCCTCCTGATACAGTGAAGACAACACCCCTACTTCTCTATCTGGTTGTAAACTAGCCCCATGCCAATGAAAACTGCTAGTATTATTAAGTACTTTTACAGACTTTCCTTAACTGCTTACACAGTAATTGTCTTTGTTGTAGTGGTTTTTCGTGAGCACACCTCTACTCCATTCGTCCACTAAGCGACGTGATTTGTGCTGCCTTGCAGCATGGTACATTCCTCAACACCGCATTCTGTCTGGGAACCAGTGCTTTCTGTCTAGTCTAATTTAAGCAAGATAGCTTCTTTTTGTAGCTTCTCTGGGCCCAGTATTCATACTCCCAACTAGCAGTTTCAGCGCTGAGTCTCCCTTCTCGGCGCCATGGCACATCCAAAACAATTAAATGAGACTATATTATAAATTTTAAAACAATAGTAAGTTTAAAATTCCTATTTATAGGCACTCCTAAGATACAATTACTCCTACTAGCTATAAATAAACTCATGGAAACCAGTATTTGTAATCCTGCAATGACAGAGCCAGATTCCAGGAATAGACTGTGAATCAACTAGATAAGTAAAAGATGCGTTTGAGTGTGTGGATGTGAGCGCACACATGCATACAGGTTAAGAAGCAAGGAGGAGAGAGAAAAGGCTCACAGATCTCCTAGACATAATTTGATGGAAGAACAGAACCATAAATAAAAAACAAATTTTATATGGTTCCAAAAGAAAAGCCCATGGCATGTAAAGAATGCAGGTAAACAGGTAGATCTCATCAAAAGACAAGGTAGATGAGGGTAAACGGAGTCAAATACTCTTATATGGTGATAGGAGAACCAACTCTGGGTGGTGAACACACAATGTAATATATAGATGATGTATTACAGAATTGTACACTTATAATCTATGTAATTTTACTAACCATTGTCACCCCAATAAACTTTAATTTAAAAAAAGAGAAAGAGAGAGAGAAAAGACAAGACACCAACATTAAGTGCTGCTACCTTGATAGCTAAAAATCTCAGGAAGAAACAGCCAATTAATCTTGAGCGAGCAGAAGATACACTTAAGGTTGAGTTTCTCTAAGTAATTTGTTTAGCTACGGGTATGTTCCTGGTGTTCTTTGGCTAGAGATCATAGACCATGGTTTTTGAACAAAAAAAAAGGAGGGACAAAGTGAGCCTCTTACTTCAAGGAAAACAACTGACAGTGTTTGTTGCCAATGATATAATTCAAGCTTTCAGGGATAAATTAGATTTTTAGAAAACTTGTATCTACTGTGCACTGGATAGCTTCCCAATACTTAAAGACTGCTCTAATAAGAACAGTGGTGATATTAATAAATGTGAAGTTTGTTTTGATATAAAATAAAATGGGCCATCATTAGGAAAATCTGCATAACTCAGAGAACAAGTATTTTCCAAATAAACAAAGCATAAGACTTAAGACTTAACAACAACAACAAAAAATATTTAAAAAAATAATGCACAAGTAAAAGATCTTTTCAGAGTGCAAGATAGACCAACAGATTTTATTATAACAAAGGACAAAAGGTTCACTGATGTGGTTTCACATTCTACATTGCAGCTAATCTTTAAGAAATTATCAGTGGTTGAATTCTAGTGTAGTGTCAAAAAAGAATATCCACTTTTTCTTCCCAGTCTAAATGTGGGAGGCCAGATTTCCTTCATATAATTACTTCAACGAAACAAGCTGCCTAAACAGATTAAACTCAGAAGCTGCTATGAGAATCCAACTGTCTTCAATTCTATTCAGCCAGGTGTTAGAGCGATTAGCAAAAACAGAACAGTGCTACTTTCTCACTAATATTTTTTTAATTTTGGAAAACAGTTTATTTTACATCGAAAAAGTTTATGTTGAGATGTAATGAGTTTGCTAATATTTTAAATTATTATAAAAATTTCTCAGTTGTAATTTCTAAGACAGTAAATATCAATAGATAAAAAGCCCACAAAAATCTTCAGGGCCCTCAAATAATTCCTGCAAGTATCAAGAGTTCCTTCTTCTAACCACAGAGTTTGAAAACTGCTAGCCTAAAAACCATTTCTACTTTTCCAAACAACCTCACTCCTTTTTCTATCTACTATCTTCAATAACTTTCTAGGACAAAGAATCTACATTCAGATTGTTCAAATCTTATTCCACAGAATTAGCAGGCACAACACAACTGAATCACAATTTAATTCCCAATGCTTAAATGAAAGTCCCCAATCTCAATAATACGAAACTAAGGGTATTTACACAAATACCCAATTCAGAACAAATTAAATGAAGAATAGCAGTGAGGGCCGGCCGAGTGGCGCGATGGTTAAGAACTCGCTTGGGATGCCAGAGGGCCCCGGTTCGGATCCCACATATGAGGGCCGGTGATGGCGTAGGCTGCAGCCCCTGTGGCAGTGGGTTGCCATGGGCTACCGTGTGTAGCCAGCAGCCAGCGTGAGCGGCCAGAAGCCGCCGTTAGCGGCCTTCCAGAAGCCGGCGACTGATCTGCCTCGCCAGAGAAGAGCGCGATGATGGTGCCAACTTGGGCCAGTGAAGCGACATCCTTTACAACTAGATTGAAGAACAAAACGACAGCAACTTGTCTGTTCCCTTTCCCTCAATTCCCCAGCACTGTTCCTATCCCCCTAATTCCCCAATAAAAATCTTTTAAAAAAAAAGAATAGCAGTGAAAGTTTATTTACATTGGTTGGTCTGAGAACACCCAAATCAGGAAGTTAAGCTAAATCAAGCCTGGGATACCTGTGGTGTCAAACAAGTACAAAACAGGTATGGAGGGATATATTTGGAAACTAGAGCACACAGGATTTCCACAGGGAAAGGCAGCCTGAAGATAACCTCAGAATCCAAAATTATAAAACACACAAGGAAACAACCCATCATAAAAAAAAGTAACCATATGCAACACATAATGGCTTATATTCCTAAGAAACTGAGATAACAGAAGTATGTAGCAGAGACTCGGATAATTAAGTTAAAATTTATTAAAGATGTTGGAAATAAATTAAAAAACATGAGAAAGAATAAGATGGTATCTTTAGGGAAGATTAGTAAAGAATCAAATATAACTTATTAGAATGAAAAATAGGCACTGAAATGTAAACCTTAGTGGTTGGCTAAATAGTAAATTAGATACAGGAAGAAGATGGTGGAGATTAATTGGAAAATAAATCTGAGGAATTAAACAGAACACAGCCCAGGGATAAAGGGATGGAAAATATGAAAAGGAGATTACAAAATATGGAGAACAAAATGAAAAGACAACATATATTAAATTTTAGTTTCAAAGGAGAAAACAATGTTAAGAATTTTCCAGTACCGATGAAAGAGACAAATCCTCGGATACAGGAAGTATGCACCCCAATCAACGAACCTGCAGAGAAAATCAGAAAGAAAAGACAAAGTACTACGGAAGAATGAAAATTCAACTAACACCAGCAATAAATAGCGCAAGCTGGAAGACGGTGGGATAATATCCTCAGATTCACAAAGAAAACCGTCATACCCAACCAAACTAACATCTACGTGAAACATTTTCAGACAATAACAAAGAATTTTCTACTAACATACTCTCACTGAAAAAACTACCAAAAGTGGTATTTTTTTTTTTAAGATTTTTTTTTTATTGGCGAATTGAGGGGATGGGAACAGTGCTGGGGAATTGGGGGAAGGGGAACAGACAAGCTGCTGTCCTTTTGTTCTTCAGTCTAGTTGTGGAGGACATTGCTTCACTGGCCCAAGTTGGTACCATCATTGCGCTCCTCCCAGGCGAGGCACATCAGTCGCCGGCTTCTGGACAGCCGCTCACTGCGGCTGCTGGCCGCTCACGCTGGCTGCTGGCTACATATGGTAGCCCATGGCAACTCACTGCCACAGTGGCTGCAGCCTACGCCATCGCCGGCGACTCACGGCAGCTCAGCTCCAGGTTGAACTGTTGTTCAGCATCTTAGCTGTGGAGGGCAGCGTCACTGGCCCTCATATGTGGGATCTGAACCGGGGCCCTCTGGCATCCCAAGCCAGTTCTTAAGCATTGTGCCACTCGGCCGGCCCCAAAAGTGGTATTTTGAGACGAAAACAATCAACAAGGAGAAAGTGGGGCACATGGAAGACTTGAACACGTGAGTAAACGTGTAGGTGTATTTTTAAACCATAAGCATAGCTACTCGGGGGGAAGGGTAACAACTAATACTGGAGGCATAAAAATATAAAACTAAAATACTGAGCATAAAAACATTTGAGTTGAAAAAGTGAATAGAGTGAAAATGCACCAAAGGGTCTCATACTGTACAAAAGGAGGGAGAAGAAATGGTTAACTTCGGGCTTAGTTAAATCAAGTATGCTTTTTATAACATCAAGAGTAAACTAAAAGTTTAACTGTTAACCAGGTACATATAAACTAAAATATACTGCAGTGTGCTGAAAGCCAACAAGTAAATGTGGATACTGATATAAAACAAGTAATTATGATACTGGCCCCACTGTGTTTCACAAACTTCCACTCTTCGCATATTGTTATTTAACAAGTGTCCAATTGACATATGAGACAATGAGAAAGTGTCATGTCAACTCATATATTAGAAAAGCTTTTTTTTTTCCCCTCTCAAAATAAATAAATGACAAACCTAATATTTTATTTTGGCATCCCAATGGATCATCCCATTCTTTCTTTTGCAAAGATAAAGATCCATGCCCAGGATTCGATAGTACGGAGAGCTTCACCAGATAAAACACTCCTTAACATAATAAACCATGCGTTAACTGGGCAAAGAAGAGGCTAAGTGAAGGGTGTTCCAAAGAGACATAACAGCATGAGCAAAGGTCAAAGGGATAAAACAGTGTCGTCTGTGTAGGAAAACTAAAAACAGTTTGGAACATACAGTGCTAACTGCTAGGGCACAGCGCTCATCTCCTGGCATTCACTGCTGAAAAACAAGACGAGATGTCCTCATCCCTACCCTAGGAGATTAAGCTGCCAGTGGATACCAGTCTAATCTTTTCCACCTTCCTCTCTTTGTAGTAAGTAATCAGTGTCCCATACTCACCACATATTATCAAGTCTCAGGTGCCTAAACTGGAAGGTAGACAGGTTTTCTTGTTTGGCCCCAAAAAGAACATGAAATCTGAGTTCCACTTCATTGGATAAAATGAATTTCCACTGCACGGATGCACTTTTACATTGCCTTTTCTCAGAATGCATCTCAGTATAAACAAGTAATTACGATGCTGACTTCCAATAAGTAGTAAGGCAATTCCACAGATGAATTATCTGGTGGCTGCTGAAAGCATATATGTGTGCCAAAGACAACTGGTGGTATTATGTGATAAGGTCCATATCGGTGCCTATATTGCTTTCTCTTTCCCTCTCCAATATGCAAGTTGAAACAGCTGGCATCCCAAAAGTGGAAGATTCCCTTGCCCCAACAACCACTTAATGGACATCAGGCAATTAGCACCCTGTATGTAGGAAATTCTCAAAGTAATTAGGTTTTCCATACACTTGAAGTCAAATTGAAGCTTTTAACCAACAAACAACTCACGTAGTTCTCATGGTTGCACACCAGCCTAGACAGTTAATTACTTTCTATCCACCGTCACTGTATTCAATTGTTCATTCATTTATTCATTCACTCTGTCAGTCATTCAAATACTCAGTGAGTGTTAACTATGTAATGAGGCACTGGGTGCTGGCTATATTGTGATAAAAAAAAAAATGTTTCTCCCAGTATGACATACGAGTAGCACTTCCCCAGCTTATTACAGAACCATGACTTTCATTAAATTGGAATTCCCTTCATATTGTTTTATTTAAAATTCTGAGTAATACAAATAAGACCCATACCCAAGTTACTACAACACAAGTTTGCTCCAAATCTAAATAACTGAGATAAGAAAACACACACTTCTTACATAGTAGGTACTCAATAAATGTCTAATAGCAATTGTGATACAATAAAACAAAAACACCTTAAAAAAGTAATCAGTTTCAAAGGTTTTCAAGTAAGAGTGTCCAAAGTTACATGTATGTAATGGGATACACTTATCTAAATTATGTACCTGAATAAAGTAAAAAATGTTAAAAGTCCTGCACTACTTTTGTTTCTATTTTAACTACTGTCATGAAAATAAATTACAGATCAGACACTTCATAGGAAGAATCAGGAATATGTAATAGTAGGTATATGGTGCAAATCAATTGTATAGCCAAATATTATTCTACTTCTTTCTGAGGGAAACTGTACTGAGTTCTGTGAGGCATACACAGGAAAACAAAACAGTTCTGCTCTTGTAAGTTTATAATCTAGTGGAGAAGAAAGTGGGTACAAAAATAACAGAAACAAAGGAAAGTACAATTAGAACTATAAATGTAGAGACCTATAGGTTATTATACTGGAGAAAACACCCAATTCAAAATCATTTTCAAAAGTAATACAGCATCAGGGGCCAGCCGAGTGGCTCAGTTGGTTAAGAGTTTGCTTAAGAGCATGAGCTCTGAGCAACAGGGTCGCTGGTTCGATTCCCACATGGGCCAGTGAGCTTCTCCCAAGCTGCAACCGAGCTGAGCTGCCAACAGGTGGCAGGATGGCTCAGATGGTGAGAGCACGTGCTCCTAATGACAAGATTGCCTGTTCGATGGTGGGCTATGCCCACCTGCAGCTGGAACTTAACTCAGCACCTTGAGCTGAGCTGCCGCCCCGGACGGTTCTGTGGATAGAACATGCGCTCTTAACAGCAAAGTTGCTGGTTCGACTCCCGTACGAAAAAAAAAAATACAGCATCAATTAAATTTAAATAAGGCTTTGCTAAAGGTAGGAATACAACTGTGGCTCACTTTGGTCATTCAGTTTTGTAGGCACCTATGATTCAATATTCCAACATATTAATGAAAAACTTTGCAAATTTCCTTAAAACATGATCAAATTCAGCTACTACAACATATGGTTCTTTACAGCACCACCTAACCCAATCTTTCGGTTCATTCAATACCTTCTTCTCACTGCATAAAGTAATGTGCAAAGCACACAGTGGGTAATTAAAGATTGAATTGCTGAGATGACCTAAAAAATCTCATCTATTTAGACACAGATCGAAAATCATTTTGTGATGCTCACATGAAAAATAAAGTGCATGAACAAATGTCAAACATCATGGTTAGTAATATATTTTGCAATGCAGGAGTAAACTGACATGTAATAAATACAGAGTAACTCTTAGATGTAATGTGAGGTTGTCAAATTTCTCAAACTGCAGTCAAAATATTTTATTTCCTTTCGGCAGCTAAAGTGAAACTACAGCTACAAATATTTTTCTGGGCCAAATTTAAAGACAGAGCACCTAATTTGCTGAAAAACTAATAGCACCTTGTCATCAGGTCCTAAATAACATTTCTGAAGGAGCTGTAAGTAATTTTCTAAAACTACAGCATGTAAAAACTTGAATGTTAATATTTTTTCTTATCCATATTCATAACATTATAATTAATTTTATATAGGTTTAAGAACTCAATAAAGGGACAATATGAGGATGTAGCACAGAACTCCTGAAGCAGTCTACTTTTCAAATTCAGCACCACTTCGGCTGTTTCAACACTTCCATCTATTTTAAGCAAGTAGACTTACATTCCTTGCCTTGGAATCAAGGTACAAACCCATTTTAGGAAACTGGCAGAGTATTATAAGTGTCGATTTCTCTCTCTTTCAGGTTTATCAAGAAATTTTGCTTTCTGCAACATATTTTTATTTAATCTGAAGGTCATTTAAAAATCTTATATGAAAGTTAATATCTTACTAAAAACAAAGAAATAAAAATAATAAAATTTTAAATTGTAATCCATGTAGATTTGTTTTCATTTGCATGTGTTGTCTAATATATGCATATGCTTTTTATCCCAAAGCTAATAAAATGAATATAAAGTTTTAACTTTCTGTTGTAATTTATACTAGAATCACCATAGATATGACACTTCTAAAGTCTTTTTATCTAAGTACTTATTCATTGTTTATCATCACAGTTTTCAAGTCATTATAGATTTTTAAGAGACAAATTCAAGGAAAGTAATGTTAAAAAATGCATTCTATGCCTCATCTTATCCCATCTCAAAGTATACTTTTTCTTGTATTTATAGTATCCAGGCAACTTTTTTCTTCTCTTAAGCTTTGTTTTGTTTTTGCATTTTGTCCTTTGGATATCCTTTTAATTTACAACATCTATTTGCAAACACAGTGAAATAGATGTGTTGTAGTGAACTTTACTTTTTAAAAGCAACGTCAGGATGCCTTTTCTCTTTTCTCTTCTGCACCAAAATTAATTAACAACCCTGTTAAACATTTCTTGCACTCTTCATTTTGTGTTCTACTTGGCTAAATCTAAAATTCCCTGAAAGCGATGATATGCCTTTGATGTTGTGTTTGATTATTCCATAAAATTGAAAGAGGCAAACTTCATTTTGTTGCTAAGAATAACACAACATACACTGCCCTGCAAAGGCAGCTTTCAAACATGAGTCTAGGGTTATAAAGATACATTAAAATACAAAGATTTTTCATTCAAAACCTACCAAAGGTTTTAGATGTTTTGCCTTCAAAACAAAAATGGTGTAGCTCCACAATTCTCATAATTATCACTTCTCTTTTCACTTGGCCAATAAAATATTGAAAGCTTGATATTTTGAATTCTAACATTTGATTTCTATTTTCTGCAAATTTGAAAACTGTTACAACACAGCATATCCTCTCTTTGAAAATCAGTTGTTCTGATATAAAAATTTTAACTTAACCTGTTTAATGCAGTATTACTAGGTAGTGAGATGGTTATTGGGAACAGAAATCCTTTGCTTGGTCCTATGCATACATTTTGAGCAGAATCTAGTATTTTCTTTCTCATTTATTACTTTATTCCCCCCATTAAAATAGAACCTATCCAGTTAATCACAATTTAATCTAAAAATTCAATTTTAAAAGTCCACTATTCTTTCACCAAAAGACTTTGGCTCTATCAAAGCACAACTATGAAACATTTCAAAAATACAAACCTTTCAAGCCCATTTCAAAAAGAAACCCAATAAATTCAATATTTCAAAAAGCATAGTGCTCACTGACACAATAAATCCTTAACACACGTGCATTTTTTTTTTTTTTTTTTAGCTGAGCCATCCTGCCACCTTTTGGCAGCTCAGCTCGGTCCAGGCATCAAACCGCTGTTGCTCAGAGCTCAAACTCTTGAGTGAGCTCTTAACCAACTGAGCCACTTGGCCGGCCCAAACACACGTGCATTCTTAAGCGTTAAGCCTCCCCCACGTCTCTATCACCACCGCAGATCTCTCACCTGGTGATTTGATCATTCAGAATTACTTGTTATTAACACACTGTTTCTGGTAATAGAATGCTTAAGATGTTTTTTAAAAATGTTTTACGTTACTGTGTATTCTTCTTAAACCAAAAGGAGTGAGGCTAAGTAAAACTAAGCCCAAGTGGGGATGACCTTAAGCAAGGCCTATGAAATGACATATCAGTGTCACACACTTTCATCACGGGAGCTATCAACTTCTTGACACTTACTGCTACAGTGTAGTCTAGTTCCGCAGCAATGGAACTCAAACCAGAGGGAAAACAGCACAAGACCCTTCTCTGAATCTGTTAACTGAGCACCTGCTCTGTTAGTCATGGTGATGTTATGTCCAGGATCCCCAGCTCTGGCTCTGCACAGAGGCATGCGCTATGGTGGAAGCCGGCTCAAGAATCCATGAAAACAGGGGGAGCAACAGAGAGGAGAGGATCTGTCCGTATGTTCCATAAACGCTTTCTAACCAGAATTTTTTTTTTTTGAAGAATGATACTGAAACTCAAAAATACTCTAATGGGAATCAAATTACTTTACAGACAAGGAAAAAGAGCCAGCAGAGCCTGTTTTCAACATTGTTCTAAAAAGGGGGAAAGGAAAATAACATTCACTGTTGGCCGAATACAGAGTATTCTCCAGGGGGAGGTAATATAAAAATACTCAATGTATGAAATGAGGGTACAAATGTACATAATTTTTATTTACATGCAAAAAAACAAACAGACCCTCCAGACCACTGATCTAGACATTGCTTTCCTCTAACTGAACAAGGATCACTTATTTACCCCCCAACAAGATCTGCCTCACCCATACAATGAGACCAGTATGAAGTTATTTTGAGAACCTATGGCTCATAGGTTAGTAATCAGGTTCCCTTCTAGCTGACCAATAGGTTATGTCCTGCTTTCAGGAACTCCTTCCTAGGTTTTTAATCTCTGTTTCCCAATTTTTAAGCCTGAGTTCCTGATCTACACTGATTATGCCCAATTCCCACCATGAGAATGATACCAGAAACAGAAAATGGCATATTTATTATCTGATCATCCCTGGTTTGAGTGCTTGTTTGTTTTCACAAGCACAATATAAATCGGCCCACACTGTCTGCCTGACAGCACAACCCTCCTAAATGGGAAAGTAGCTCATGAAGGAATAACTACCCATTCTGTTGAGTCGTGTTACCTAAAGTGGGATGGCTGATACAGTCCACCTCACTGGAACACATCTGTTTTATACATCTGAGCATCTGATTCAGTAACAAGTGAACCAAACAGAACCATTGGGAGTAAGAATACCCCAAGCATCAGAAATTCAGAGCAAGGAAGGGAGCTAAGAGAACATCTAGTCCAACCCTCTCCTGTATGCTGTAAGATAAAAACAGAAATTAAGAGTCCAGTTTAGAAACTTAAATCGCAATTGGATCAAGGTCAATAACAGTTTAGGATTGACACTGGTGTGTAGATCATACTTTGGGGTAGTACTGCTGTAGAACAAAATCGGCGCTTCTTTGGAAATTCCTACTTTATCTTGCTACCAAAGGTGCTCTAAAATATGCCACCAAAAGCAGAACACATGACACATCTAGAGAATTCCCTCTACTTGTCAATCTAGCAATCCTACTAAGAATGAAACGAGCTGAATTGAAAGTGAGTAATCCACACTGGCTTCAGGTGCTCTTCTCTTTTTCATCCTTATGTTGCTCACATGAAGTTGAAAAGTTCCAGAACTTTCATCACACATTTAATCTATCTCAAATCACAAATAACTAATAGGAACTGTCATTTTGTTATATTTGATTCTTTTTTAATATAAGGTCATAAAGGCTAACTGTCCATTTGAGTATCTTCTTGCAAGTGTTACTGGAGAATTCAGTGCCTCAAGATTTCATAACATTAACAGCAAAATGTCCCTTGAATTGAATAAAGTTATTAAGATTGATTTTTATTATGTACTGGTACAAATTGTGTTATTACCATAGTGTTTAAGTTACAATAGAAGTCAACAGGGAAATGTTTTTAAATCACAAAATGTCCCTTTCTGCAATTTTGGCCAAATATACACCTACTACTGAAAATAAGGTCAAGTTGTTTGCTTTCTAACAGAAACTTTATTATGCTTGCTGCAAAGTAATTATGGCAAATCAGGAGGGGTTTTAGACAGGGAGTTAAGGAAAGGTTACCTCTGATTCACACCTGGTAGGCTGTAATATTAATGTTCTCAACAAAGAGATTTGGTAAATTAACCAGATTTAGTAAATGAACTTTTATCCATGTACACTACTGGGATAGCCAAAAGGACTGCGGGCTATGACTTGCTCATCATTCTTCACTTAAATATATGCAGGCTTTTTAAAAATAATTTAAGAAAATTAAGAACAGAAGGTTCATTCCACAAGAAGGGTTATTCTTTTAATCCAACTAACTACCAGAACTGAGCCTAAGAAGTCCCAGTGAACAATAAACATCAATCATACTCATTCTTAATGAGAGCAATAAGTCAAACATTGATTTTTCCATCTTTATATTACTACTGAAAATATTACACATATTTACTGAGTGATTTATTACAAATTATACCGGCCCCCAAACCTATTTTTTTTAAACAAAAAATGCCATGTGTACTTCAGTACAAACATGTCCTAAATCAAATCCCAATATGATCTCATAGTTGCCCAAATAAAAACACAACAATTTCATCTACATGTACATTAAAAAACACAATATGAAGAAAGGTATTCTCAAACTGAAGAGCTCCTAAGCTGCCCAAATAAATTTACTACCTATAATTTTAAAAGATGAATTTAAAAACATTATCATATAAACTAATGTAAAAGTATGTAGGAGCATGAACAAGTTCGTTTTTTCATTAAATGTAGTAATGGTTTTTAAATTATATAAAAACATAAAAAGTAGGAACATCTTGATGTCTCTATATCCTTCCCTGTCTCTCCCTTAGTCTCCACCCACAACCATCCCAACCAGTTCACACATCAAACCAAGTCATCCAATGAGCTATGCCAACTTCCTGTTGAGATACATTTCATGAAGACATAGAAAACACCCCAATCAAAATTCAGTCCTATATACAAAACAATTTTTAAAGTTTAAACAAAACTTTACTTAATACCAAGAAAAACCAACCTACATACATACCACACAGAAAACATTAACAAATAGAAAAAGAGAAAAAGGGAAAGTTCCAGATCCATCTGAATCCTGCAGGGCAGGCAATTTCTCCAACTATATCAAAACTATTTCTTTCATAGACAAATACAACAACACAGTGAAATGAAAGGAGGCTAAGAAAAACACCCTCCACACAAAAATATCTCCTTTTTTGGCATAGCATGGATGCCTACAAATTCCCTCATTACCTGGTAATTTTGTAATAACACTAAATATTCCTGATAAAATATGACATGTAGGGTAGACAGCATCTTAAAAGTCTTACTGCCACATCCTAATCTGAGCTACTGGATTAAAGAAATTTATGGAAAATCTAGGTATTGAGTTATTACTACCTATGAAGAAAAAGATGCAGGATGATGAGAAAAAAACAAGTTCTACCTAATTTAGTATGTGTCAAATTTGGAGTCTTCAAAGTAGCCCTTTGAAGAACAGATGTAGTCAAGAGATCTCAAAGTGTAAATTTGCTACAGGAACTCACGATGTTGCATTTTCGCTTCAATGACAATCTAAAAACCTTAGTTTACATTCTGGACCATCTGGATGACTGCCTCCAATCACACCTAACTTCTGAGTTCAGGGGAGTGCTGAAAGATATCCTGGCACCGAGCACGACTCTGGAACTGCAAGAGCAAAGGCAGAAAAGTTCTCTAGTGCAACCACTGACTCCTCACACAACCCATTAACGTGCCAGCATCATCCATTTCATCAAATGAATGCTCTTTATTTGACCTTCATTGGTTTTTAACTTCGTTTTTTATTTTTTTATTTTTTGGTTTTATAGGTATATGAGAGCTTTAAATATAAGGAAATTAGACGTAGTTTTATGTTAAATTATTTTATTATAACTCAAAGCAATTAGATAGCATCTAAAAGATAAACAAGTTAATTATCATGCATTATCAAATTTTATTTTTATTAGCCATACTAATACCAACCTCCAGAACTCTACATTGCTGAGGGAAGAACTAAAATGATCATATGAATTGTATTACTAGATCTGGTATGTTTGTTAAAATGGACCAAAAAAGAACCATAAACAAGCAATATTCCCTATTTTCCTTTTGGCTACCATAAAGGCATTTAGAGATAAAATTATAGTTTAACTAGAACAACTGAATAGGACTTTATGGTCAGTCCCCATGGTCAGCAGAGAAATACCCACCCACCCCCAATATGTCCACATGCTGATCCCTCCATCCTATGAACATGTTACATTATATGGCAAAGGGATATTAAGGTTGCAACTGGAATTAAGGTTGTGAACCTTAGAGTAGGGAGATTATCCTGGATTAACCAGGTGGGTCCACTGTAATCCCAAGGTTCCTTAAAGTGAAGAGGGCAGTAGATGAAGAGTTTAGAGTGATGTGATGTGAGAAGAACTAAACCCACTGTTGCTGGCTTTGAAGGCACAGAAGGAAGGCCAGGGGCCAAGAACTGTGGGCAGCCTCTAGACAGCCGAAAAGGGTAAGGAAACAGACGCACCCCTAGAGCCTCCAGAAAGGAACATGGCCCTGCTGACTCCTTGCTTTTAGCCCAGTGAGACCCACGTAAGATTTCTGAAATACAGAACTGTAAGATGATACGTCTATGTTGCCTTAAGCCACTAAATGTATAGTTATCTGTTATAGCAGCCACTGAGAAGTAGTACAATCTCTCTATTATCCCACCCTCCTAATGCTATATATCACCTGTCCTGACATTTTACAAAATCCAAAAGTTTGATTTTTACAATTATTTCACTATTTAATATGTATTTCCTATAAGCTATTTCAAATCCTTTGTAGACTGAGATGGTTATAAATTTTTAAACTAAATAATACAACACTGTCAAATGTCCTCAATGCCCACTGCACATGTACCTACAAGTAAGTGTTGAAAATACACAAAGTGCATTATAGACTCACCTCTCACTTGCTACTATGAATCAGGGTTTCTGCGAGATGGTAGCTATTGTTCTCTTGGAGTCATTTGATCTAACTGAGTAGGGGAGTGACTGGTTAGGAGGCTGAAGAATAGTGAAGATCGGAGGCTGCCACTATGAGGAAGAGAGGCAGAATGACCTGCGCCCAGCTGAGTTGCTGTGGCACTGGGCAGCTCAGGCTAGGAAAGCTGGACAATCAGACGCAAATTATGGTGTGATCTGTCAGGTAGATAAGGGAGAAAGACAAGAATGCACTGGCATTAAAGGTATTGAGAAGAACAAAACAAAAAAGAAAAAGGTTGAAGACATAGACCACAAATTAGAAAGTAGACAAGGAAAAAATAAAGGCCGCTGAGACAGATAGACAATAAGAAAATGAACTGATTTAGGGGACTGAAGATCAGAGAAGAGCCAGAAAAAAAGGAGAGGGAAAAGAATCAATTATAAAGGCTGAAAGGTTAAGAAGTTAGGGCCAGAGAGTATGATGTAGTTTCCAAGAAGGCAACTGACAGATGGTTACAGAAAGGAAGTAAACAGTCAAAAGAGTTTTGTCAAAGCTAGGCATAGCGGAATCACAACACACTGAAGAGATTATTAAGGTTGACACCAATTTCAGGAAACCCCCTGGGGGCATTGGCCACAGAGCTGTTGGCTATTTGGACCTAGGATAAGTATGGAAATTATAATAAATAAAAAGAGTGGTGTGTGCATACATCTGCTTCCAAACCCCATAATCTTCAAAACTATAAAAATATAGATACCTGCAAATATTTTTAACTGGATAATTACACAAAACTATAATTAAAAGGCGTAGCTTATTTACACAGACAGGTACACAAAAGTTAGCAACTGAGTTTTCAGAAATCAAATTATTTTGATATACAACGTAAGTCAAGGAAATGAGAACAAATAACACTTCTACGGGAAAAGGAAGAAGATGGAGATGAAAGTGAATGCACACAGGCTGATGTTTGGCTTGGGGAATTCTCCATAGGGAGAGATGGGAGGGTTCTGGGATTGGATAGCTAAAATTATGCCTGAGATAACCTACTGAAGTCACAGAACACAGGCTCCAAAAGGTCATCCAGCTTTCCAACACAGCAGCTTCCTCAGCAGCCTTACTCTCCCTCCATCCACTGCTTGGGGAGAATCTATTTCACTGAATAGCTCAACACAGACCTGGACTAAAATAAAATGCTCTAATACTTATGCCAGACAAAAGAGACTTTAAAACAAAGGCTATAACAAGAGACAAAGAAGGACCTAGTAATCCCATTTCAGGATACTTATCTGAAGAAACCCAAAAATTACTTCAAAGGGACATGTGCATCCATGAAAGGGACATGTGCATCCATATGTTCATTGCAGCACTGTTTACAATGGCCAAGATATGCAGGCAGCCTGGGTGTCCATCAATGGATGAATGGATAAAGAGGTGGTCCATATATACAATGGAATATTACGCAGCCATAAAAAAGAGTTAAATCTTGCCATCTGCAACAACATGGATGGACCTAGAGGAGATTAGGCTAAGTGGAGTAAGTCAGACAAAGACAAATGACATATGACTTCACTTATATGTGGAATCCAGAGAACAGGATAAATGAACAAACAAAACAAGTAAGTTCACAGATACAGAGAGCATTTTGATAGTTGCCAGATGGGGGGATAAGAGATGGCAGAAGGAGGGTGAGGATTAAGAGGCACAAACTGGTAGTTACAAGGTAGTCATGGAAATGTAGAGTACAGCATGGGAAATACAGTAATAACTATGTACGGTGTCAGATGGGTACTAGATTTATCAGGGTGATTGCTTTGTAAGTTATATAAATGTCTAATCACTATGCTGTACACCTAAAACTAATATAATACTGTATGTCAACTATAATTGAAAAATAAAATATATTTTAAAGTAATAATAAATAAATAAATAAATAAAATGTTCTATGTTTGCTGTATTTGTTTTATCATATCTTTCCTAAGTCAGGAGAAAGAATTAATATGTGTGGAATGCTTGAAGAATTACAAAGATATGATGATATGATTCTACTTAATAAATGACTTTACAACTTATTCTCCTTCAATTAAGACCAAAGGAATCTCAAAGCAATATATGACAAAGCAATAGATGAATGCTGACTATAATTTACTAAAACACAAGAACTGCATTTTTTTCTTACCATATGATTTCACTTATATGTGGAATCTAAAAATCAAAATAAACAAACAAAACTCATAAAGAGAACACCTGATGGTTGCCAGATGGGAGGGGGGTTGGGGGAGTTGGGGGGGGTTGGGTAAAAAAAGGGCAGGGATTAAGAAGTACAAATTGGCAGTTACAAAATAATCACAAGGATGTTAAGTACAGCATAGGTATAATAGTCAATAATACTGTAATAATTACATATGATATCAGGTATTAGACATATTAGGGGGATCACTTCCTAAGTTACAGAAATGTCTAATCACTACACTGTACATTTCAAACTAATATAATATTAAATACCAACTGTAACTGAAATATTTTTTTTAATTACAAAAAAAAGAACTGTATTTTTCTCACTATAGGACTAGCCCAAAACAAGCCTAATGGCTATCACAAGCCATCAAGAAAGCACAAATAGATATGCTGAAAACATCATGAGAATACTATCTGATTGGTTTTAGACAAGCCACATTGAAGAGGGCTTTCAAAAGTGGCCAACCTGAAATCTGCAGAAAATTATTCACAGCTCTCACATATGTCCAGCTCTAACAGCAGAACTATAAAGATGTTACAGGAACAAAGTTACTAGCTCAGTACTATGTAAAGCAAAGATCAGGTAAGTCTACAAAATCAGAAGACAAATCCAACTACAAGCAGCAACCTAAAAGCTAAATAAATAGCTCAGCAAAGTGAGTAAATTAACTTGAGTGAAAATATAGGGTCAATTTCAATTTATCTCTGATCTATTCAGTGGCCTTATTCTCAAAACAGCTATAAATTTGAACTTCATTATGCTTGCAATCTGATTAAAGCAGATGAAGAATGAATGCAATTTGATCTCAGCGAGTCTGACATCCACATGCATGAGGTTTCACAGCACTGGAAAATGTTCTATGTAAGAATCACACAGTCCAATGAACAACCTCAGGCTGAATTTCATTACATCGATGTATGAAAAATAAACATGGATTATCCAACAGAATCACATTCAGTAAAGTTTACTGCAAACTAACCTTCCTTGGTTTCAACAAAAATCTTTAAAGAAGAAAACTGTAGCAGCACTAGTGAATCAATATAACCAGAGGCTAAGCATAAGGGAAGATGAAAACTTCTGACATGATGCATGATCTTGGAATAGTTCCTATTGCCTTTTCCTTTACTTCAGATTTCAAAGAAAAAAAAATTTATAGTGAAACACCTAATATTTATTTATTGAGCACTTGTTATTCACTAGATACTTCTCTTATTTAATTCTCAGGGCAAGCATTTGAGCTAGTGCTATTACTAGCCCTACTAGCAAGAAAGAAAACTAAAGGGAAGAGAAATAATATTCCTCAAGTCACCCACACTGACAAATGGCTAAGGCAAGATTTGAACTCATAAAATTTTACTCTAGAACCAAGGTTGTTAACCATTTCACTATACTGTCTCATAAAAGGCAAACCTATCCACATAAACATCTGAAAACAATTTAACTGGGGAAAGGGAAAAAAAAACTATTCATAAAATATCTGCAAGTTCAACTCACTCAGGGGAAGGCAAGCGTTTTCTATAAAGAGATGGATAATAAATATTTTAGGCTTTATGGTCCACATAGTCTCTGTCACAACTACTCAACTCTGCTGTTGTAGCCAGGAAACAACCATAAACAAATGAGCATAGCGGTGTTCCAATAAAACTTTATTTGAAATGGAAAACTTTATTTACAAACACAAGTAATAGGCTAGATTTGTGTCAGGGATCATAGTTTGCCAGCCCCCCAGGCTAGCCCAGATTTTAAAAGTTTCAGTATAACAATTATGACTCCTATATACATCAATTCCAGGAAAGTCAGCACCCACATTATATGACCTTCTCAAGGGCAGGTGGTTTTATTTGCAGAAAGATTTTTATTTTAATCATATTGTTAAAACATGTTGTTTTAGTGTTAAGGGCAGCTTTTCTCTTTGCAGCCTTTCGTGGACACTCTAGGTTTGTTTAAGTCATCAGGGAAGGCAGCACACCTCCTGCCAAGAACAGGTTTTACAAAGCCACAGCAGTTTGCACTGGGGCGGCTGCACGGCCCACATTTGTTCCTGTCCCACGTTTATTCCCCATCAACAGCATCTATTCTGTTAGGGTGGAGGTTGTGACATTCAGCCAACAAAATCATCAATCTGAAGTTTCACTCTGATGTGAAACAAAAAATAACAAACTAACAAAACCGAAACAAACTCATAAATAACAGACAACAGAATGGTAGTTACCAGATGGGAAGAGGGGTGGAGGACGGGTGAATTGCAAATTCACCTTTTTCGATGCTGTCCTCCTGGCTACACACCCAGTTAGGCACAGGGGACAGGTTTGCTTTCTGCTCTTATAAATCTCCCAGGCTAACTGATGTCATGAACAAGAAAATGCTACCTTCTTTGATCCTTCTACCATTAACCTTACACTTCCTCCCTCACCTGTAACTAAATGTGCAATATCTTACATGACACCCCTTCTTCTCATATTCTGAATGCTACCATTCTAATTTGACTCTTACCCACGTATTATCTATTTGGTTTCCAAATGTTTTTATTCACTTACACCTTTTGGTAAAAACCATTTAAGTATGCACCCAGTATATATTTTTATTTATAAAATTTGTGTATGAATATATGTGATATATATATAATCAAATATACAAGAAAACTATGAAGGGTCAGATAAGTAAATACAAGTTCTACTAGTTTCTTCTTACATCCCAATGATTCATCAAGAACATTCTACTTGGAAACTAGATTATGGTCATAGGTTCCAAACTTGAACTACCAAAATAGGCCTTGTAAAATGAAAGCTATACTCACACATACTAATGTATAAAATAGTACGAGAATACCAAAGAGAGTCTGATTCATTCAGCTTGGACAACTCACCAGGGAAAGCATACAGTGAAGGTCATACTAAGGCTGGGCCTTTAAAGTAACACTGTGTACTGGGGCCAGTAAATAATTTAGTGGTGATATGATACATTCCAGCAAAAACAGCAGCATCAAATCTGAACCAAAAACAAGCCACTAGAGAGTCTATTACTTCACCACAACATAAAACCAACATTGAAACTAATTTTGTTAAAAACAAATTCTTTAGTGAGTGAGAATAATGAATACAACGATGAATGCAAAAGGTAAGCTGGGAAATAATGTCTTGGATTGACTTTTTTAAAGGGAAAAGGCAGCCAATAAGAAATGTAATATCTAAATATGTCACTTTACACACACACACACACACACACACACACACACACACACACACGCTTTATATCCAGCATTTTACATTTGTAAGGCATCTCAAGGCAACACAAGATATTTTCATTCCTTAAGCCTCTTAAATTCCTATATAAAGCAAGTATCATGTGGCTCAGAAAACTAAATTAAAAATTGAGCTCACTCATTTGATAACTCCTTAATATAAAACTCTACTAAAAATTGCCATATTAATTCCAGGAGAATATTTCTGCTTATTTGCCACATGTTCATTACTTCTAATTTTTCATGATGCTTTTCAATTTATAAATGAGAATACAGCACAGGAACTACACACCTTAAATGCTTCCTCTAGCTTCCTATTTTGTTCTGAACTAGGTGTTTACCGGAATCAGCGCAGACAGAATCCTTTCCATTCATGACATGAAAAATGAAAACGTGACAGACACCTGGGGAATGGCTGGATTCAGGAGTACCTTTAACACTTACCCAAATATTTTTTCATTGTTTCGTAAACTCTGGTAAGGGCAGTATGTACATAAGACAATGCTGTTGCTCCTTTTTGTAATGTTTATCCACACTGGAACGGATGACTCCCTTTTGGAGACCTGTTTGTATGTTTGTGAACAACCTATATTTAAGATGCCTCTATTATTTCTTTTAGTCTAAAAATAAGCATACAGCAAATTAAAAACAGAGGTTCTATTTAAATAGTCTTTATCTAAAGTATAAGCATTTAAGTAATTATATAGGGTTTATATATATATATATAGGATTAAGACATAAATTTTTAATGAGCACTCAAGTCCTGCTGTTAGTCCATCTGTAGAAAACAATTAAGCTATTTGGTTTGTAGAAATTGTTATGCTTTATAATTCTGCCTTCTGAAATAAAGACTGTTAATAGTCACTGGCAATAAATATGAAACATATTTTTACTGTAGTTCATGATAAGGAGCTTTTTCATAAATGTTTTTCCAACATTATAGCTTGGCTACCAGACTTCAATTCAGCAAACATTTATTTAGTACCTACTATGTGCCAGAACCCAAGGGAGGAAAATGGAGCTTTCGTGGCATTCACTTCCTAGCAATGACTTCAAAATCTAACATCAAAAACTAACACTGATGGGCCAGCCGAGTGGCGCGTTGGTTAAGAGCTGGCTTGGGATGCCAGCTCTGTGCAGCAGGGCCCCGGTTCGGATCCCACATGAGGGCCAGTGACACTGCCCTCTACAGCTAAGATGGTGAACAACAGCTCAACCTGGAGCTGGGATGCCATGAGTCGCCAGCGACGGTGTGGGCTGCCATAAGCTACTGTGTGTGGCCAGCAGCCAGCGTGAGCAGCCAGCAGCCGGTGTGAGCTGCCAAGAGCCGCTGTGAGCGGCCATCCAATAGCCGGCGACCGGTCTGCCTCACCCGGGAAGAGCGCAATGATAACACCAACATGGGCCAGTGAAGCGACATCCTCCACAACTAGACTGAAGAACAAAAGATCAGCAACTTGTCTGCTCTCCTTCCCTGATTCCCCAACACTGTTCCCCTCTCCCAATTCCCCAATAAAATCTTTTAAAAAAATAAAAGTAAATAACACTGAATATCCTGAATATAAAAAATAAAGTGCTACTACTCACAATGGTAAAATTGTGAGATTACATTAATAGTTTAGTTCTGAGAAAACAATGCTTTGTAATTCTCTAATTTTGTTTTAAAAGGATACTATGAACATGACAAATACAAAATCATTTCAAATAAGTATCACAAGTGTTCTTCACTGTGATCATTCCACAATGGATGATACCACATGGCATGTGGTAATCCAATCTGGTTATAGAACAGAACAACATCGTTCCAAATGAGTCATGATACTCATCAGCTATCGTTTCCCCAAAAATAAGACCAGGTCTTATATTAATTTTTGCTCCAACAACCTACATTTATTCATTTATTCATGTACAAAAATCTATATTTATTCAAACAGTCATGTCTGGCTGACGATCTTAACTGTGGCTTATGTTTGGGGTGGGGCTTATATTAATGAGCATCCTGAAAAATCATGCTAGGGCTTCTTTTCCGGTTATGTCTTATTTTCGGGGAAACACGGTACCTACTCAGAATAAATATTCCTAAGTACACCAAGATGGATCCATAATAGTGATGCAAAACATGTACCACTGTTTATCATATAAAACACTACTGGATGTTTGAGCTAGCAGATGGTGACAGCTGTGAATTTAATCAAGGATCTATTTAAACTACTTGGTGAGCCACCTCTACCCAATAAATCCCACAGGAGAGAAAGTGAAGAGAGCAACAGAAACATAGGTGGCAGAAACCCAAAACACTGACATACTGAAGACATATTAGGGCACCTCTACTTACTTTCTCCATCTTGTGTTATGTATACCTCAAAAGCAAGAAGCAACTCGGTAGGTTTAATCTCAGGTTAAACTTGAAGGCCCTGCACAAATGTATTTCTAACACCTCTACATAAAAACTAGTCACTGCAAGAGAATAAAAAAGTGGTTTCTGTGGGTTGGGAGGTGGGGGAAATAGGGAAAGGTTGGTAAAAAGGTATAAACTTTCAGCTATAAGATGAATAAGGTCTGAGGATCATGGTGACTATCGTTGGCTAGAGTTGATAACACTGTACTGTATAATTGAAATTTGCTAAGAGAATAGAACATAAATGTTCTCACACACACACACAAAAAGATAAATGTGAAGTAATGAATGTGTTAACTACATGGGAGGAATCCTTTCACAATATACACGTATCTCAATATATACATATATAATATTGGGTTGTTGGAACAGTCATGACGCATTTTTGCAACGAAAAACAGACAAAATACATCATGACTGTTCCAACAACCCAATATATACGTATAACACACATCCTGATTAAAAAAAAAAAATGTGTTTTCACTAGTTTCTTAATCTCTGTAAGCTTTGTGTTGCTGTTTTGAAACATGGAGGTCTTCATAACCACATTTTAAAGCCCCATGAAGGAAAGGATCTTTTGCACCAGGATCTTTTGGCTGATCTCTGAGAATGCCTACAGACCCCTTCTCAGAGTAATGTTTCAAGTGCATAAAATAAAATACGTAAGATTACTTGGTACCTATTTCATAGACCATCCGCCCCCAACTTTTATCATATATCCACTACAAATTAAAAGGCTTTATTATAAGAGGAATTAAATTAGAGAATGCCTCTACTTCTTAAAGTCTTTGATTCTAAATTATGGAAAGTCTCCTTTGATGATGAAATATCTTAATCTAATGTAAAAATCCCTTGCTTCCCAGTTAATTGATTCTTTAGATATCCTATACCTACCCCATCACAATACCCTTTAATTTTTTATGTTACAATAGACAGCCTGTGAAAGGGTCCATGGCAAAAGAGAAGAGGGTGAGGGTGACAGCAAATGGCAGTAACCCCTATACAATATGGAAATTAATTTTAGCACAGCTGTGCACGTACAAGCATTCCTCATTGTATTGTGCTTCACTTTATTGCATTTTATAGGTACTGTGTTTTTTACAAATTGAAGGCAAGACCCTCCACCAGCAAAAAGATTATGACTCACTTTATTGCAGTGGTCTGGAACCAAACCCACAGTATCTCCAAGGTATGCCTGTAGTTCAATATCTTGTAACTTGTTAATGGAAAACTTAAGATTCAGTTCTGCCATTTTCTATTGTATTATCACATTTGGCAAGAACCTTAAGAAAGTTTAAGTCAACTATTTAACGGACTTGCAGTCTGAGTTATACCTGCTTAGTCAATACTAAAAGAAAGACAAACCAAGATGGTACCATGGCAGTGCTGTAACACATTCAATGTAAAATATACTACGTGAAACAAAAGATTTCTTTGAAGTTAGCTTTTCTGATATTTCCCAGAGAAGAAAACAATGACATTCTCCAATAGCCAATTTCTCAAGTGGAATCGTTCATAACAGGATCTTAATATGGTTTCTCATTTCCATCAACTACAACATTCAAAGCAACAGTTGTAATTCACATAGATTGTACAATTTTATTTTAGCATTGACCAAACTGATTTTTTTCTTCTTTAAAGAAATTACAAACTCATGATAAAAATCATTTTTACAGAGTACTTCAAGGATTGCCCATCATATTACCAACCAAAAAATTCAATGTAGAATTTCAGTAAAATATTGTTCTTAAATACTTGTTTTACCTAATTTTCTTACCAACAAAACAAAAAACTTTGTAAACATTAAGTGCAAATGACTATTTTAATAACCCATTTGCAAGTAAGAGTAATTCTACTTAAATCAAAATGAAAACCTGGTTGAAATTCTACACAGTTTAAATGATCATTAAACACTTAGTTTTGATGTTATTTCTTTCATGATAACAATTTCATTAACAAAATTTTACACATTAAATGTGATTCAGCCAGTTTACTTTTGTCTTACACACTCTGCATATACTGATATTTACAGAAAAAAATTATAGCAGTGACACCTCCAAGAAGCCTGAGAGAAAGCCACGTGTTGAAAAGGAAGTGTTTAGTAAGAAAATGATACTGTTTCCCTCTCTCAAGCATAATGGAAGAGGATCAGTTCTCTGACCTTTAAGCATCAAGAGAACTTTTAATCTTGACCTGATAAAATACACAACCTAAAAATAATGATGCCATTAACTCTGCTCTCCATGTTTCCTATTCACTGCAATCACCTCAGTCAACCCTTCAGAAATGGGAAATAAGTGGAGAGCATGTCGAAACTCTTCTATACCATAATAAAAGTGGGCCTCACTAATTCACCCACTGCACTCTGGCTCATTGAGCCAAACTGAATTTATCATTCTTTTCAATACAGAGATCCAGATTGCCATCACCAACTAACCAGTTAGCATTTAATAGGAAACCTGTCTGCTATCCTTGATTTATATTTTGATCAGGCTGATCTACCAAAAATGATTTTATTTATAATTACACTAAGCAAAGTATTTTATGTGACCCCTATTTACACTACCAAGCTCAAATTCACTTACTGAGTTTCTTAATGAAGCACAACCCACCTATCCAAATTTAGCTACGACTGCCCTACATATATGCCCACAACTCCAGCCTATCCCTTTTCACAACATGACATGTACGTTTCTACATGCAAGCCTTTGTCTATGCTATCCCCTTGCTAAAAAGCCCTTATAATCACAATTCTTGGCTAAATTTGTTTCTTCAAGTCTCAATTCAAGTCCTACCCTCACAGTCTTTGCACCATCCTCTCTCCAAAACATTTCTATAACATACCTAAGGTAACTGGTATTGTCGTTACTCATCGTTGAATGCTTATGCTTTATAAGTGCCTCATTGATCATCAGGGCAATGCAAATCAAATCCAAAATGAGATACCACTTCACACCCAGGAGGATGACTATAATCAAAACAACATGATAATGAGTGCTGCTGACGCTGTAGAAGAACTGGAGCCCTCATACCTTGCTGGTGAAAATGGAAAATGGTACAACCACTTTGGAAAACAGACTTGCAATGCCTCAAAAAGTTAAAGTTACCATATGAACTACCAATTGCACTACTAGGTATATACCCAACAGAAATAAATATTTGTGTCCACACATAAATTTGTACAAGAATGATCACAACAGTATCACTTATAATTACCAAAAGTCAATTAATTGATGAATAAATAAAATGTGAACGGAATATTATTTGGTGATAAAAAGGAATGAAGTACTGATACACACAACAATATGAATGAAGCTTTAAAACATGATGCTAAGTGAAGGAAGCCAATCACAAAATACATCACATGATTGTATTTATGTGAAATGTCAAAAACAAGCAAACCCGTAGAGATAGAAATAGATTAGTAGGGCCAGCCGAGTGGCTCAGCTGGTTAAGAGCTCGCTCAAGAGTGAGAGCTCTGAGCAACAGGGTCGCTGGTTCGAGTCCCAGCTGGAGCTGAGCTGCCGCTGAGCTGCAGCTGAGCTGCCAACAGGTGGCAGGATGGCTCAGCTAAAAAAAAAAAGAAAGAAAACGAAAAAGAAACTATATTAGTAGTTGCTTAAGGCTGAGGGAAAATGGGGTATTTAGGGGAAATAGCTAAAGGGTATGGGGTTTCCTTTTGGAGATGTTGAAACATTCTGTAATTGTAATGATGGTTGTACAACTCTGCAAATGTACTAAAAACGATTAAGTTGTATACTTAAAATGGATACATTGTATGATATGTGAACTATAGCTCAATAAAGCAATCATCAAAAGAGAAGGAATAGGAAGGAGGGGAGACATGCTGAGAGTCTTCCACTGAGAAAGGAATAACTTGATGCACTAATTTTCAGTATATCTAATCCTTTATCAGGCCTTCAAGGTCTAGAAGAGTTCAATGTCTGAATAATTCTTCTGGATGATAAAAATCACAACTACCAATGCTCATTATAATATTAATTAAGACTATTCAGAGAATTGTAAAAGGGAGGGCAATCACATTTAGAAGTCGTATTTTTTAAGATGGATCTGCACCAACTGTACTTGATACTATGATCAGTTAAACTGCAGTAAGTGGACACAGTAATAACCTTGGATAATACAAAGACGTATAAATAGAAATTATCCTTCCCTTGCTTCATTGCTCCTCACATTTTCTGCAGAGCTCTTTACTCTTCCAAAATTGTTTGACCATTATTACTGCCCCAACTTCTGCTCATAATCGTTCCTTCTTTCTCCACCTATCAAATCAACACAACCTTCAATACTAATCAAGTCTCACCTACTCCAGAAAATCTCCAGGACTCTAGCACGAAGTTCTAGTACAAATTCAAAACATTTGATTACTACAGGTAAATACTGCACATTGTCTTTCTTACATTTCTATCTTATATTGTTATTTCACTTAATATTTCTATATGAATGTCCTGTCTCCTCAGTTATGGAACTTTCTTCAGAGCCGACAAGTCTGATTGTTTCATATTTGGTAGAGTAACATGTTTGTATTGAGCAAAAAGGAAGGAAAGAAGGGAGGAAGGGAGGAAGGGAGAGAAGGAGGAAGGGAGAGAGGGAGGGACTTGATTAACTACAGGGGGTGGGAGGAGATATGGCAGAGGGTATTTATGGTCAACTGACACAATCACAATCCCAAATGTTCAGTCTAACCCACTCTACCTAAAGGCTCAGTATTTTTATTCTTTCCTCAATACATTTTTGGGTCTGGCACTATGAATTATTTCAATGAAAACAGGAATAAATAAAAAGTGGCTGTGGGTGTTTTTTCAGAGATCTCAAAAGAAAAAGAAAGAAGCTGGTGTTCTAAGTAATCCAGCAGGGTGTTTCAACCTGAGAAAACCAGAGACATAAATAGCCTCATTAAATAATCATTTCTTGGCATCTGCTAAGGCTTTATTTTACATTTCACACAATGTGTGCAACTTAACACATGGATGCTATTGGGAAAATGCTCCCCAACTGCATCGAAACTACTCTTTCCCTCAACTTCTGATTTGAGGAATTCCTAGAAAACCACATAAGGCCATTCAAATTAATGACAGTAAAGAGAATATAATTAACTATAAATGAGCTATAGGTATGAACCTGAAAAAGTTTATGAATCATTTTTCTCCTTTATACTACTAAATATACTTTTGGCAAGAACATATAAACCCAACACAAATGTGAACACAGAGACCTGCCAAAACAATTCTTCCACTTCTGGTTTAAAATAATTAGATAATTTCGATTATCATGCTTACTCATATGTCTCAAAAGGGGTAGCACAAGTACTACCTCGTAGGTTTTAGGTGGCTTCTCTCCAAGCTTCTCAAACGTGGGCACAACAGAACTCGAGGCGCTGCGTGTGTGGAGGAGCCCTGGTGCTGGCACCGAGAATCGAGAAGCCCACTACCTCTGCCTCTGCCGAGGTACAATCCACGCACACAACTGTAGCAAGAGATCTGCAAAGTCTTCTCTGGCGACAGTGATTTATATACACACCCTTTGTCGTAAGTCTACTCAAAACTACATAAACATTTAGACATAAAGCAAGCCATTGATGGGAGAGCATTAGGATCAAAATGATCTCTGCAAGTGAACGCACTATAAAATAAAGTTAGTTTTTCTAGAGAATTTTCTCAACTAACATCAGAAGGCAGGTAGTCCAAATTTCACTTAAATTTTTATTTTCCTAGAGAACACAGAGGACCATGTCAAGAAAACAGGTCCCAGAGATCAAGGCAATCAATATGAAGAGAAAAGGATGAAGTGTGGGTTAATTCAGGTTTAGGAACAGTTTCACAAGATATTTACTCTGCATGTAAGCCAGTTTTTCCAATCCAATACAGGAGTCCTGTCTAAGATTAACCTGTTCAGTCAACAAATATTTTCTGGCCTTTTATGTTCCAGGTACATTTTCTACCAAATGGCGAAAGTCTCAAACTGGGGTAAAGAATCTGGGTAAACAGATAAAAAGTCAACTGGATGTGAATTAAAGAGGTTCTACTCATTCATTTATTCTTACTCATCTCGTTCAACAAACAGCTACTGAGAAGCTACTATAATGACAGGCAACCCTGACAGATACAAAGACACGAAAATGAGTAGTATAAATTCCCTGCCTCCATAAAGGTATATAGTGTAGCAGGGCAAACAAAAAATACGGCAGCGCAGTGCGCTCAGTGCTGACAGGTAAGCACAGGTTGCTCAGGAAGCCCATCCTGGAGCACCTGACTTGGTCCCAGCAAACGTAACTATCTGCTAGTTCAGGGCCTCATCAAACAAAAGTAACAGTTTCCATGGACAGGAACCTGCAAGTCTCTGGAATTCATGTCGGCATTTAAACTAGTTTTTCTACATTCTGATTTGGGAGAAGCAAAAGGACAGATGGAAACAGTTTTTTGCTGCTACCTGGCATCGGGAGCCAATCATCCATGAATCTCATGATTCTGCACATCCTCTATCAATTACTTTTTCAGATTATCTTTTCAAGGATGTCAATACACAGCCTTAGATGAGAGCAATGGAAGCTCCCTTGGAGGAAGACAACAAATTGGTTGCTGACCGGGTTAATATAGATAGTACCTCCCTATGAGTGAAGGTTGGGCAGCTTTGCTAGCAGCCCTCTTATAAGACTGGGGTTTTCTTAGCTCTGTGCATGGCACCAACCTCAGCACACCTTCGTGTGGCCCCTGTGGAACCTGAGAGGCAGGGCAACAAGCGCAAACTCGAAGCTCATACAGCGTGCTGTGCCATGAGCTGTCTAGCAACATACGCTCGTGTATCAAAATGTGGTAGGCTAACTTGTTAATCCGCAAGTAGGGTAGAGTCTCATGTTCTTAACAATTCTTGAGACCTAGAAATAATTTGTTTTTCTCTCTTCAGCAGACAAAGAAAAGCCAAATGAATCTGAAATTTTCACCACAGTACAGGCTGGTTCAATGGGAGGGGGGGAAGGGAAGAGCAGGAGGGGTCTCCCAGTACATCATCTCTAATCCTGTAATAGGAAGTCTGCACAGGCAGGCTCCAAGACACTGATAGCAGATTCTGGGGCAATAAAATACTGCCTTCCTCCATTTGGTGGAAGGGGGAGAGTTAAAAATAAAGTATGTGGTATTCCTAAAAACATCCATTAAAAACCAATACTTTCTTCAAGTTATTTAATAAAATGGCTCAAAAGCTATTAAAACACACATTACTAAAGGTTCATGAAATTGAGTCAACCTAGAAACCTTTAACAGAAAATAGTAAGGAGAAAATACAATTCATTAAAAGCCATATTTTCATCTTCCTTAAAAAAAATTTCAGTTGCAGAAGATTTGAGTGGAGAGTAGAGATAGAGAGCCTAATAGAATTTTACCTACTCTTTGATTACTTGTGAAGTTCTACTGTATGGAAGTGTCAGCAGGTAGGAAAAATAGTGCAGACAGATCAAAAGATGCAAAGAAAACAAAACAATGCTGAATCAAACCACAGGAAAAAAGTCATGCAGGTGGAAGAATTATTCTAATTGTCACTACTCAAAGTTGTAATAGGAAATATGCCATTTTAAATGTAGAAAACAAACTTAGGTAGGAATTATTATTTGGAGGCAGTCTCTATAGTGATTGCCACTGATAAATTAATTGATTCACTTATTCCACCAATGTGAGGGGTGGGAACAAATCAACAGGACAGAAAATTGCATCAAGAGAGATTATCCCTGAAAACCTGAGCCACATTCTTTATGTACTCTCAGAAAAGTCACAATATGTGATTTCTATGTCTAACCATTATGCATGCCTAATGGTTAGGAGTTTCTTCATATATTCCAGGGACATTTACAGTGCCCAGCATACTAAGGCACTTGTTTCTGAAGCTTAAAATTAAGGCACTGTAAGAATCACCACTGTGCTGGCTTTATTAGAATTGTAGCAAAATATCACTCTGTTTTCAACCATTTATTATGCCAAATAAAAACTAGCAGATTCTCTGCCCAACAGTATATCAGAACCGTCTGTCACTTTTCTTCCAAATGCCAGCAGGCAAGCTAAAAGAAGAAGAAAAAGGGAAACAAACCAAAAACAGCAACAGCCCTCTGGGGGAAAATGTCCAGAGATTGATGGTCTACTGCCTGCTTAATAGATATAAACTTCGTGTCCTATGGCAAAACATTCCTGACTTGAAAAATGAGTAAAAATTTAAACATTCAGTTTATTAAAACTTATTGCACATACTTGTAATCATGATTTATTTAAGAAGAGCTGCATTATTGCTTCCTTTTATTTTTAGAAAAGTGCTGTGGTCGAATGCCATGGGAGAGAAGAAAATGACCACTTGCCACAAGCGTCTACCATGTGAAAGATGCTGCCAAAAATGCAGCAACAAGCAAGAAATGTTTCCTGTTCTCAAGGAGATTCACCTTACTACACATTTCTTTGTATAGTCGGTGTGCAAACCAAAAGCCAATTTACCAACTTTTCCTCTTAATCTTCCTTCCTTTCTTCCTTTGAGGGGGGAAGTGCATAAACAAGGAACCCAATACCAAAAGGAGTCAAGGAACCCTCATATCCCAAATGCGGGAGTATGACAGGGCCAAATACCATGCATCAAAAATAACCCAAAAGGAACAGAATA
>NW_017731930.1:738713-754356 GCF_001890085.2 Hipposideros armiger | reverse complement strand
GCTGGCCGCTCATACTGGCTGCTGGCTACACACGGTAGCCCATGGCAACCTACTGCCACAGGGGCTGCAGCCTACGCCGTCGCCAGCAACTCACGGCAGCCCTGCTCCAGGTTGAGCTGTTGTTCAGCATCTTAGCTGTGGAAGGCAGTGTCACTGGCCCTCATATGTGGGATCCGAACCGGAGCCCTCTGGCGTCCCAAGCCAGCTCTTAACCAATGCACCACTCGGCCGGCCCCACATGTATCTATTTTTTGTCCATCTTCTTTCACTAGAATTTAAGCTGCACGAGGACTGGGAATGTTGTCAATGTTCTCAACGCCTGTTGCTTAGCAAGTGTTGCTGAATGAGTAAACTTTTCTAAAAATCTCCTGAAGCCTTCATTTACTAAACCTCCATTTTCACCTAAAATGCAGACTTTCAAGGTAGCAAACAAAGCTTTACATCAAAGCAAACCTGATATAACCCTACCTGTCACCAAAAGATGGCACTAGCTTCAGCCACTGCCTTGGACTTAGATTCAGCATGTATCTTTGTCAAAAATATACATTGAAAAGAACAAAGTTACAATGGAAATACGTTTGGACAAATATAAGAGAGTTGAAAAAAACATGAGTTTAATCCAGTGTTCCCACAAATACAGCCCTCCCCTTAAAAAGCTTTAGGTACATACACATATACTAACTGCTTAAACTCAAGAACAAAGGGTCTTATGAAAAGCATTTTGGAAACTAACCTGTTCATAGCAGAGGATCTACCATATTAGCATAAATTCTCTACAGTTATATTTGTTAGAGCTATAAATATAAAGAAGCACTTGCTGATCGCTTTGAAAAGCTCCTTATTTCTGATTACCCTAACAATCAACTTCAAGAACAACTTATATGACCATCAAGAAAAACCTGGCCCTATCTCACATTTCTTTGATTACTTCTACTTTACCTTGAAGATAATCACAGCCTGATAAACGAAGTTTCTGAAATTTAGGCTATAAAAGTAGGTCATTAGAAAATTCAGGACACAAGAAAAAGGAAACGCACGTATAAGACAAGAGAATATATATCCAATCCTATTTCAACTACTCAACATTTATGATCATCCCTGTTGTTCTACTCCATGGTACCAAAAATTGAGAGGGCAGTAATCTTGACTTCTAGGTTTTACTTTGAAGAGCTGTCCCTTCTGTTTAATTTAACTGAGCATTATATTATATAAGATCCCTGCACACAAAGGTTATAACAATCTCAGTAACCTCCAGGTACAAAAGAAACAGAAATTAAGAAATTTCATGTAGGTATATTATGAAATGTGAAAAAGAATAATACTAGCAACATGGACAACTGAAATCCAGATGTCAGTGGGGTGAAGAAGCAAAGGAAGGCTTCAAGGAAGACGCAAGATCAGCACTGAATTCTTGAAAGACAGGTAAGGTGTGAAGCGCTGGAGTGGTGAGAATTTTCTAGGAAAGAATCCCTTCAGTGTAAGTGGAAACTCACACTGGGAAGAGGAGCTGACAGTGTGATAGGGTGGGGGCTAGCTCTCAAAATCCAGGTGAAAGGATGAACTAAAGGGAAGCATGGAAGGTCAACATGAGAAAAATACTAACTTGACAGGGGGTCTCAGGACGATGAGTGAGGAGAACACTGGGGACCAATTATGATGCTTATCCCAAGCAAAGTCTGAGGTGATAAGGGCCTGGGGGCAGAATAGTGGCAGTATTAGTGGGAAGTAAAAAAGAACACCAAAAGACACTGCTAAATGTAGAAATGGCAGAAAGCAAACAAAAGGAAAAAAAAGCACAATCATATTGAGTCTCAAGTCAGAAGGGCCTACCTACAAATTCCAGTGTTGCCATTTCACTGACACTGGAACATCTGGCAAGCAACCAAACCTTTCAAAGTCTGTTTCTTAACCCAAAAAATGGCGGAGGGGGGAAGGGGGAGGGAGGTTAATATTGCACAAGGTTGTGGTAAGAGTTTAAGTAAATGAGATACGATATTCAAAGTGCATGGCAGATTACAGAAAACTGACAGATGTTCATCACCTCCTGATACTTCTTTTACACAAACATAATTGTCTACACATTTCTGGAATGAGGCTACCATAGTTCATTCTCATTTTAAATCAAATACTATGGGCATAAAAGACAGCTAAACCAGCACGCTCCTAAAACAGTTCATCAGCATGCCCAATCAATCCCACAAACAAGAGCATTCCATTCTCTTAGATCCATTTCTAAATCAAGTCTTAGAAACATAAGCAATGTCCATAGCCTAATATCTGCTATATAATAATACCTTCTAGAAATATACTGTGTTAGTATCCACCAGAATATTGCCAGTTAACCAGACAACTCCACCCAGAAAAAAATATTCTTATAATAAATTTTATTTAATGATTCCACATTAAATAAATACCTGCTGTAAATACCATTTTTATTTCTATTTATAAGCAATCAGTTTATTTCTACAGGGAGCTGTGCTTGCCTAATGTGATCTGATTACATCAAAATAAAATCTCCATAAATATTTGGCTGTGATGTCAACTGGTCCTGTGATATCAGTATGCAGTTTAGCACTCTTCAGATCAATGCAGGACACTGAGAATGTGAAAAATGGTCTATCAACTATGCTATAATCATAAAAGGAAGTTTAACTGTTTCCTGATACTGCACCTGAAATAAATGAAATGCATCACTTTTTCTTTCTATTGTACAATGGGTCCTGATTCAGAAAACGGCCTTATTTTTCAGCAACTACCTCAGATACTGCCTGGCCATGGCACTGGCAAAGCTCTATCATCCCCTTACCTGTATGTTCCTATTACACTTTATCAAGTGGAAATAATAGCTAACATTAACCATGCTCCTTCTATGTACATAAATGTTGCTGGGTGCTTTCTATTTCTAATCAGAATAACACTGCCAACTGCAGACACTGTTATTGGCCCCATTTTACAGGGACAGACACCAAGACTCAGGAAGGCTAGCTACTGAACATCTTCCAGAAATAACTCCCCATAACTAAACACAAACTTTCTTGTGGTCATGGTTCTGCTCATTCTGCTCTCTTTGCTTAGAATGCCTTTACCCCTTCCTATTAACTCCTATCCATTCTTTAAGGTACAACTTCCCCAGGACATCTTCTCTACTGTGGTGCTAATACTGGAGCTTTAACATGTGGTTGCACGAACGAATAAATGAACAGAAACCCGGGAGTCTGTACTGAAATTCTGGTTTAATAATCTGCTACGTTAACTAAAGTATGAGCCACTAAAACTCACTAAATACCTAGCACAGTCCCTGGCACCTAGTGGGCATTCAGTAATTGCCACTAGAAGGAGACGAAAAAAAGAAAAGTGGGAAGGAAAAAGGGGGAAAGAAAGAAGACAAAGAGACAAGAGGCAGAAAAATCCCAGCTCCCATACATCAGAATCTTGATTTTGAACTTAGAATATTTTTACAGGAGAATACTTATAATTTAATAACAACATTAGCTAATCTATGCATTACCACCAACAGTGAGTTCTTGCAATACTAAGAATTTTTGTGCAAAAATGTAAGACTCAATGTAAACAGAATACAGGATCAACTCTAAGTTACAAAGAATACTCTATGAGTATCATTCAAATATTAATTAAAACTGACCTGTGTTTACTGTTAAGAAAGCTTTAAAAGGACACTTACTGAGCTAAAATGGAACCCACCTATCAGTCTCATTTCTAAACAATTATAAAATAGAAAAGACAAAGTATACTCATATGTTTGGAAATTTCATTCTCATATTTAAGAAAATGTACTAATATTATTCGCAATTTAATCATTTGAATTATATATTCACGCTCTTCTCTAACACTCTTTTGCTGAAGGTCAACTAGATATCCAACAGCCAATAAAACTAGCCGAAATGTACCATATTTCCCCATGTATAAAATGCTCCCATGTATAAGACGTACCTTAATTTTGGGGCCTGAAATTCGAAAAAAAAATGTATTACATAAAGTTATTGAACTCAAGTTTTATTCATCATAAAATTCATACAACTCCTCATCACTGTCAAAAAATCTACAATCACTGTATAAGACGCACCCAGTTTTCAGACCCAAAATTTTTCGCAAAAGGGTGTGTCTGTCTTATACATGGGGAATTACGGTAAGTCTCTTCGGAGGTCAACCAACTTTCTCTTACTGTCTTAGTGTCTGATCACCCCAGCTGGGCTCTTTCCTACCCATCTCTCTTATTGTTCTATCACTCGGGATTCCTTCTCCATTGCTAAGGATATCTATTTCTCTGTCAATACTTTGATACTGTCAAATAAAAAAGGACTGTGACAAGGCAGTCTTCCAGAAGACATCACTTGCACCTGGCACTCAGTAGTTTTCTCTATTCATGCCCAAGTCTAAAGAAGTAAACATATCAATTCTGTATTCCCAGTGCCTGCACACAATAGGTAGGCCAAAATTATATACAGTGTTATCAATTACACTGACATTACCCATTTACAGAAAGCAAACTACACACAAATTATGGTAGGCAACAGGATACAGCAGAAAGAGAATGTGATTTGGCATCAGAGACGGGTTTGAGTACTAACTCTACCACTGTGACTTTGGAAACTTTTAAATACATGTATGTGCCTTTCCTGTCATGAGGACAAAATGAGAACTTATGAGAAAAGTATTTGGTAGTATGTGATAAAACACCAAATACATATTATCTTCATTGCTGGTAATGATGTTATTATTAAATAAATTCCATGTAATCTGCAATCCAAGGTGTTCCCACTAGCTCCAAGCCTCAAATGGGTTTAACAAATCTTCTCCCTTTTCCAAGAGGGCAAAAGAAAAAGAGAAGACAAACAGAATAGCCTTTGATATACATAATGAAACCAGTTTGCCTGGATGTCTAATTTGTTGTACCTAATAACAATTTCTGAAACAGAAACAAAAATATTTGACAAAAGCCAGCAGTGTATGAAAAAGTACTTAGTTTCCCAAGAGGAATACATTCATTTACATGGGTAAATGATAGTAGTATTTCCCATTTTGTGTAGGGTTTGTTGGTTCTCATTACTTTATTAGATCTACCCTTACAAATAAGTAAAGAAAAAAAGCAGCCTGTGGTGAGTGGTGGCTGCAAACAATACTAAAATACAAAATGCAAGAAACAAAGGCTAAAATGGAAAGCTGATTGAGATTGTGGATGCAAAATAACACTCAAAACCAAATGCCTTGAAAACATGATAAAGAACCAAACAGATGATGATTTGAGTACAAATAAGTATTGATTTTGAAAACTCAAAGCTGACAAAGACTAGCTGAAGAAAAAAAAAGGCAGCAAGCCTTTCTATTTCAGCTACAGAACCAATAATTTCAACTCTACTGTTCGTATAGCATACTAGGGAATGTGCAGGAAGAAAGAGAAAAAAATTCCTCTATCAGCATCTCATAATTCTACTAACTACATACACCAAAATGTTCCTCACATTTGACACATATGCCATAATACTTCCAATTTATTACAGTAAAAAAAAAATCATGCAGGTATTTTAAAGCTAGAACTTTATATAGAATGCCATGCAAACGTATTTTTAGAATTTTACATTACTATAGATACTTTCATTTACTATCTAAATTGCAAAGCTTGACCTGCAAAGGTATATCATTTAGAATCAAATAAATAAGGTATTTATGCTCATGTTTATAGAAACTTCAACAATACCTTTTGAATCTTTGTAAGTCAATCAGGTAAATCTTAGTTTCAAAATATAGGTTTACAAGAATAAACCCTACATACGAGGATATGAACTGCATATAATTCACAGCAAACGAAACTATCAAAGTGAAAGAATAAGAAATGTACTAATTCACTCATTCATTCATAAAAAATTTGTAAACTTTGCAACACTGTACCAAGTCCTAAACACATACTGGTCAGTGAGACATTAATTTCAAGGAATTCAGAATCCCATAGGGAAAGCAGGCAAACAATTCAGTGCGACACAGGCTATAAAGAAAGTTAAAAGCCAAGGACAGTAACTAATATTTAAGGACATCTTGTAAAGCAATAAGAATGAGCTCATTATCATAAAGGAGAAAAACATAAGCAATCCATATACACAGAAATTACACACCTAAAATAAATGAATAATGGTCAGTAATAGAATCAAAGAAAGATAAATTCAAACAGTTAAGACAGCATTTCTCACTAATTATTTTTTTTAAAACAGTAAAAACATGTTAATATTCAGCACTGGTATGAGTAATTGGGCACTGACATAGAAAACCAGTGGGACAACAATCAATAAGACCTCTCTGTAGGATCGTTTGACAAAAGATATCAAAAGCTTTTAAAATGTGTCATGTTCCCAAAGTCATTACAAGAAAACTACAAACCAATATCCCTCATGAACACAGAAGCAAAGATCCTTCACGAAATATTAGCAGACGGAATCCTCCAATACATAAAGGGAAACACATCATGACTAAGTGAAGTTAATCACAGGAATTTAAGGTTGGTTCAAGATTAGAAAATCAACATATCTAAAGAACAACCATATGCTCCCTTTAACAGCTGCAGAAAAAGCATCTGACAAAATTCACTGTTTCTGATAGAAAACACTAAACCCACTAGTAGAATGAAACTTTCTAAACCTGATAAAGGCATTTATAAAAACGTACAGTTAACATCAGTGTAATGGTAAAAGATTGAATATGTTTACCCTCTAAGATTAGGAACAAGACAATAATGTCCACTCTCACCACTGCCACTCAATATACAGTGTAATCAAGTAAGAAAATAAAATAAAGGCATACAGCTAGGAAAGAAACTATCTTTATTCACACACACCATAACTACAGAGAAAACTCCAAAGAATCTAAAAAAACAAAAAAGGAAGCCACTAGAACTAATAGGTCAGTTTAGAATAATTGGTATACAAAACTAAATTATATTTCTATACACTGGCAATAGAATTGGAAATTGAAATTTTAAAAGTACCATTTATAATATACCATTTAAAATTATTAGGGCCAGCCAAGTGGCACGTTGGTTAAGAGCTGGCTTGGGACACCAGAGGGCCCCAGTTCGGATCCCACATATGACGACCAGTGACACTGCCCTCTAAAGCTAAGATGCTGAACAACAGCTCAACCTGGAGCTGGGCTGCCGTGAGTTGCCGGCGACGGCGTAGGCTGCAGCCTCTGCTGCAGTGGGTTGCCATGGGCTACCATGTATAGCCAGCAGCCAGTGTGAGCGGCCAGCAGCCAGCGTGAGCGGCCGTTCAGAAGCCGGCAACTGATCTGCCTCGCCTGGGAAGAGCGCAATGATGGTGCCAGCTTGGGCCAGTAAAGCAACATCTTCCACAACTAGACTGAAGAACAAAAGGACAGCAACTTGTCTGTTCCCCTTCCCCCAATTCCCCAGCACTGTTCCCATCCCCCAACACCCCCCTTAAAAAAAAATATTAAATAGTAAAAGGTGACTCTAACAAAATATGTGCAAGATACACATGCTTAAAACTGTAAGACAATGCTAAAACACAGTAAAAAAGGTCGAAATAAATGCAAAGATACATCATATTCGTGGATCAGAAAACTCAATATTAAGATGTCAATTCTCCCCAAATAGATTTATAGATTCAATGCAATCTCAATGAAGAGACTAGCAAGTTTTTTGTAATATAATAACCAGTTGATTCAAAAACTTATATGAAGATGAAATGGTCCAAAAAATCTCCAAAACAATTTTTTTAAATAACAAGTTGGAAGACTCACACTACCCGATTTGAGATTTATTATAAAGCTACATTAATTATCAAGGCAGGTATTATTGGTGAAAAGATAGCTGTATAGACAGAAATGAAACCTACACATACGTGGTCAACCAACTTTCAACAAAAAGTCAGGTAACTGAATGGGAAAAGCACAGTATTTAACAAATGGTACCTACTGGTCCTACTGGACATCCACAGGGGGAAAAAAAAACCTTACCTCACACCATACATAAAAATTAAGCTAAAATGAATCCTTGCCCTAAATTTAAGTTCTAAACTATAAAATCTCTAAAGGAAAACATGAGAAAGTCTTTGTGAACTTGGATTAACCACAGATTTATCAGATGTAACACAAAATATATCAATTATAAAAGAAAGTGATAAACCAGACTTCAAACACCAGATTATTAGTCAAGACTGGTATCTGACAGATACCAGTCAGAATACCTAGGTTCAAATTCAACTTTGCAGTAACAAGTTGTGCACCTCACTATTTTACTGTTTCTGAATCTCAGCTTTTATTTCCCCTTACCTATAAAAAGAGACAGTACCTACCTCATATGCTTAGTCAAGGACTAAATGAGACAATGTTTAGAAAACTCCTAATATAATTAAGTACTCAATAAGTATGTTTGCTACCTTTCCAAAATTTTTATTTAGTTACCTAAAGGAACACCTATCCAAGTTTCATGGCTCAAAATTCAGTGTTTCCTACTGTGGATCTTAGAATTTTATTAAACATTGTATAAAGAATAAGAGTGTGGTTTCATTTTTCATTTAATTCTCTTTAAAGAAATTATCAAGAATAAAAGGCATACAAACAGGAAGGGAAATAAGGGAAGGTGAGGGAGAGAAACACATTTACTGTGCACCTAAAAAGTACCCCAGAAAACAGGTGCTCTCTTTTGTTTCCCCTAGCAGGTACCTACAGAGAAACAAAGGATCTACAAGAAACTGAATAAATATTCCTAAGTGACCTTTAAAAAGAAATGCTGGCTTTCTAGTTAAAACTCTGGATTGGTGCCCAAATGCAAATATTTCATTAAAAGTAAAATTCATGTTTAGAGAGATTCAATTGTTGTAAGGAACATTTGTAATGATTTAAATCAGAAAGCAGTACGTTAAGAATGACAATGAAGGATCCTCACACCATAAACCATGGAACGCCATCACCTTCCTTAATGTTATAATCATGACTTTGGCTACTTTAAAAACATGCATCAGAATACCAGTCAGTGAGAAGATTAAAGCTGTCAACTTCTTGGAGTTACCAGTTATGAAAAAATGAGAATTCTTTGGTACCTAGTCCATCTCTAAAAATGGAGAAAAAAGGAGAGTTCACTGAATAGTCATTCTACAAATTTCTCCTAGTTCCTGCTTTTTCATAGTTCCCCAAAGGCAACAAGCAGCACACAGTAGAAAGTGGTGGGAAATAATAAAAGACCCTCCACCGGGAGTACACTTACCTGTAATGCTTTATTCTCTTTAAGGTCCAACCCAAACACATTGTGTCGCTTCACCTTCAAGAAATCAGCATCGAGTCCATCTTCCTCCTCCTCCTCCTCGTCACCTCTGTCCAGGAACTGCACAGCAGCTTCCTCGTTCTTCTGTGGCTCATCAGGGCTAGGGACAGACTGAGGTTGAGGCCCTTTTGCTTTTCCCAGTTTCTCTTCCATTTCTTCTTCATCTTCCTTCTCTTCTTCCTCCTCATCACTAATGCCATTAGGCAGTCCATACTCTATCCCTTCTGGTATTTTCCCACCTTTCTGAAGGATAGACATTTTCTCATTGAAGTAGGCTCGAAATTCTTCCACTTCATCATTGGTGAGCGAGGGAGCCCTGGGCTCACTTACTTTATTATCTTGGCTCACTGCCAATTCTTTGATGGGTTGTTTCTGCATTTTCTGAAGAAATCTTACCCGTGGTGCCACAGCAAGACCGAGAGACCTTAAATATGAGCAAATAAAAATAGTTATGTCAATACACTGATGATGTATTTATGGGTATTATAAAACAGTTTCTCAAGACTTAAGATCTATTTTTAGAGCTTCTTCCCCCCAAGAAAATGTTCCTCTATAACACAAAATCTTGATGGGTTAAATGATCCAAAAAGCAAGCCAAAAAATACTGAATACCTGTCAGAAAACACTGACAATAACCCGTTTTTCATTGAGAGGTTAACATGTTATAAAATGAAGAGCACAAAACCAGAAACAAAGAAACCTCTCAAGTAGTAGATCTGCCTATTTTCAGTTTAACTCTTTCAGCCTCAGCATCCTCAAACATGGGATAACAATACCTACCAGACCTACCTCACAGTTGTACAGATCTGATGAACTAACTATATGAGAACACTTTGTAAAATGTAAATACTAAAGCTGGAAAAGACATGGCCGTGAAAGGACAAACAATAGTTCTCTGCAAAGAATAAATTCCAATATCATCGTCCTCACTTCTGAGACACGTAATATGACAAACCTTGGAGCTCCTTTAGGTTGGGAGTACATACTATACATCTATAATTTTAACATTATCACAATGAACTGTACATATCAGGTATTCAAAACATGTTTCTTTAGCAAAATGATTTTTAAGCCTTTATTATACCCTACATTCATAGGACTACTTTAGGTATCAAAGGCTTCTAAGGGAAATTATACATCTAAACATCCACAAAAATCAACTGAAAACACCAAATTAAATGGTACCAATAATTTAGGCTCAAAAGTTAACTTTCTGCCTTCTCTAAGCATCATCAATAAGAAGCAAAGGTTTTCAACTGTAAACAGATGAGATTTCCTGGTATCTGTAGCAATAATATGCCGCCTAAATATGGCCCTGCAGTGTTAAAGACCTGTGCTTCTCCTATTTGCTAATATCTCAGCCAAATCACTCAGAAAACCAGGATAGAACTTCTTCATGGAGCACAAAAATCAGCTAATAACCTAAACCATGACTGATATTCAGAATGGCAAAACTAGTAACTGGTACATAAACAGACAAATGAACAAAAACATGTTATCTGTGGCATGTGGTTTTCCATCCATTACCCAGTCAGTTATCCAACATTTAAACAGTTCTAAAATGCCACAGCTGACAAATTACCTATTATACTAAACTTGCAATCTAAAACATGAAGAATAGAAAGCAGCAGCTCACCCAGACACAAGTTTTTATTAGGCTCAATTTAAAGGTAAAAGTATTCAAATTCCTGAAGAGCAGGCCAAACATACAGACCTTGCCTTGAAAGTACATATTTCATCACAGACTAGGAAATTTCGTGCTGAAATTCAAAGTATGATTAACCTCAAGGGTGCTTTATACGATTTTGCCAATGCTTTTACCACAGGTAGCACCCCATTAAATAATGGGCACTTCTCCTTTATAGCTGAAAAAGTTAGAAAAAAAATCCTTCAAATACTAAGCCAAAACAAAACCTAAAGTTCCATTTTCATATAATAGTGACCTCAGTTACCAAACAGGGACATTTTTCACGGTAACTGTGAGTACCTGTAAGAAACACCAAGACACAAAGAATATTCAGGCAATAAGCAGTATAGGAAACTAACCTAAAATAAGGGAAGAACTGATGAAGAGACTTGTATCCAAAGCATAAAAAGAATTCTCTGTGGTAACCCAGGCCAGCATTTCAGAGAATAAGGGGACTACAGACATTTAAAGATTTCAAAGAATGCTTATCGATTGCTCTCCATCTCCTCTCAGACCAAACTACAGGAAGCTGTCAGTGTAACTTTAAGGAATTTATACTTACAAGTAAGAAACTTCTTCCTGATAACAAGAATTGAACATTCAACTAGTTTTCCACACTTTATAGAATCTTTTTCTTTGCGGATCTTTAACAGATTCTCTTAATGTAAGGCAGAGTGGTTTAAACTAGGACTCTCAAGAGAACCAGGTTTCAAAGAAATTCATTCTAACTTTGAGGATTCACAATCAAAACTATAATATGAATACTTACAGAGCATATTCAGGTATAGGTAACTTGCTCACATCAAATATTTCTTTATCCTTCATCAGATACACTGAACGTATGTAGGAGACAAAACACTGTAAAAGTAAAAGGTTTAAATGTATGACATATAATAGAAATGGGAAATGAATGTAAAGCAAGATAAAAGAAAATTAACCAAAGGGATAACTTCAACAGTAGTTATTTAAAAACCTCAGAAATAGTTGAGTACATCCCTATTCCACAAAAACAAAAAACCTGCCTTTTTAGAACTGTAATATTTAAAGTCTTAAATAAATAAATAAATAATTTTTTTTAAAGACTTTAAATTTGGTTCCATCAAACCAACTCAATATAGAATATCACCCTCTCAAAAATGTATTCTAGAAGTTAATATCCAGTTGCAATATTACCACATAATGGGGAAAACCATAGGCTTTGGAATAATATGGATGATAATCTGAGCTCCGTATCTTACTAGCTAAACAGGTTTCTTGTTTCTCTGTCAGTTCCCTCGTATATCAACCAGAGATAACAGAACCTTCTACTTAAAGTGTTATGAGAATTAAATGAGAAAACACATATAAATACCTGGGTATATTTTCTGGAATACCGTAAGTACCAATAGATCCTAGTTATTAGTAATAATTATTATTGTAATAATCAAGTTTTCTAGGAAAATAAGATTTTTCTGTATTTAGTTAAGGTAATAAAATCATGATTGGAACAAGTTTATTCCTAAAGCTTTTCTTTTTCTATTTTAAGTAATTCATCATCACCATCATAATTACAAAGTAATTTGTCACCATCGACTTGTGATATTTTTCTTCTATTTGTGTTTTTTAAAAAACACTATATTTATACCAAGAGCTATGTAAACCAAACTTTAAACATGGTTCTGATCCTTTGTCAGTTTGTAAAATAAGCAGGCAACAAAGATCATGAAACATCTAAGTAAGCATTTTTATTTTTTTATTTTAAAATTAATTTTTGTAAAGTATATTTAATTCCCATTTCTATATTTCTAAACTTCATATTTTCTCTAACTTTATATAAATCCTTTCTTCAAACCATTTACATTAATCTCCAAACCATTTTCCCTGTCTGCAAAGGTATGAACAATGAATGGTTCCAGTTCAAGGATAATTTTTCCCCTACAATCCCATAAGAAATCATCTCAGTTGCCTATCGTTTTTGTTCTATCCAGATTATAATCAAAAGCTAGAAAATCACTTCTATGAAACTAGATAGCTTGCTGCTGCTGGCAATACAGTTAGCGATTCTGCTAAACCATGCATGAAACCCAATAAATCACATCATTTATTTCAATGTGCTATTCTATAATCTTCGTTCTGGAAGGCTCATTTGTTGCATGCACAAACCAGTGAAACAATATCCTTCCAATGTTTCACATTTCCCAATTCATAACTGACTTTCTAGTTATGCAGCAAGTCACAACATAACAGAACTCATGTATATTATCTTTAAGTGTTCAGGCTACAGTAAAACCTTGGATTGCGAGTAACGGGATTTGCAAGTGTTCCACAAGACGAGCAAACATTTCTAATACATTTTAACTAGGTAAACGAGCGATGTCTTGCAATATGAGTAGTTTGTTTCCGGAACAAATTATGCTTGCAAACCAAGTATTACTGTATTTCCAAAACTTCTAAAACAAAGATTTAACTCCTAGCTGAAAGTATGTCTGCCTGACATGCACACAAATGTTTGCAGGCCCAAATACATGCCCCCCAAAAATTTTGTTTAAAGGGCCTTTATATTAGATTTCAGGTGAAATGAGTTTATAAAAGTCCAACTTTGCATAGTTCATTATTTGGTTTTCTTTTATTGTGGAATTAATTTCTCCTGAGGTATCATGGAAGTTCTGAAGAAAGTCACACCTGAATATGAATCTCAGGTCTGCCACTTAATAGCTACATAATCCTGGACAATTTTTAATTTTCTCAAGGTATTATTTACTTGTCTATAAAATCGAATCAGTTATCATCTATCTCATAGGTTGTTGGGAAGATTAAAATAGTGCACAATCTGTCATATAACAGTCATATCATGGCTAAGTGCATAGCACACAGTATGCACTCAACTTTTAGTTTTCATCATGTTATTTTAAGCACAGCAATAATTTGATAAAATACAAGTTAATTTTAAAAATATAAGGTCTGTTCTTTAAAACTATTTGCTGAAAATATTCAGTTTCAAAACCAAAACATAAAAGCCTGACTACTGACTGTTTTTCTGCCCGTAATCTTCTATCTACTTAGGATGCTTTTTCCATATCCCCTCTATTTTCTTCCTCTCACTTCATCTATCTGCTGAGATAGAATCCAATTTCTGAATCCCTACTCTCTCACTGTTGCTGCGCTATGGTAAGTGCAGATGTAAAAGTCATATGTAGAACTCATAACTACAATGTAAGTAAAAGAGTGGTAAAAATGAAGAGCTTTATAACAGGAACTTGAATATCTGTCAATTCAAATACTGGACAGCTGTAAGCACAATGAACATTAATTTCACAACTTCCTTTCCTAAAGAATCTATTGCTGGGTACTTTAAGAACTAAAAAATAAGTTTAACTAAAAGTGACGCTTCTTTGTGTATTTGATAATCAAGAGGATTTCTAAGTCCAGAAAAGTAATGTGGGAACATTAAGTCATATTTATAGATTAAAATCTCATTCCTAAAGACAATTCAGCAAGTGTTATGCTTTCTAGAAATTTAACTTAATATAAGAAGAGATACTAACTAAAATATTAATCTTACAGTCAAAAACTTTATTGAAGAAATCAAAAGTTGATAACTTTTTCAAGTATATTAGAAATCAGGCCGCTATGCACTTAAAAATCATCTTTAAGAGGATTTTTCTACGGACAAGTAATAAATATTTTCCCAGATTATTATAAGAAATATATAATTTTTTTAAGTTAAAGAATAAGCTTAACTTATCTGAAAATTATACTACTTGAATATCTGAAGCATTACATGCAACCTAGAGGTAGCAGAAAATGATGAAAGTTAACTTTATTATATGCTCCATTCCATGAAGGTAATCCAGTTCAACAATAACTTACCCTTTGAGCTCTTTCTTTTAAATCTTGATCTTCAGCTAAAAACGACTCCAATTTTTTCTGGACATCTATAAGTTTTTCGGGATTGATCCTTTGTAACAAAAAGATAAAGGTTAAACTAAGACATCTCAATTTTAGAAACTGAAAATAGTACACTATTTTCCTCAGTATTTTTAAATCTGTAATCTTATTTCTCATCTATGAGCTAGATTAGATTAAAATTACACTAGACATAAATTTGACTCTCTTTCATAATGAATAATGCAGAAAAAAAGAAATGTAAGATCAAACATCTTTTTTAAACATCCCATGCTGAGTGAGTGAAAGATACTAAGGTTAATACCACAATTAGCATTGGTAATTTAAGTCTACAAAGTTAGAAAGTAGCCTCTCATGGGAGATGGCTCATCAATGAAATGGACTAAATGAAATCTAAACATCATTTGTATATTCCTGTTTTCAGTAAAATATCATAAAACCAACTTCAAATAACAAGTAGTCAAGGGATACTAATATTGTTTACTTTATCTGGATATTAGGCATAATATAAAAAGAACTCTTACTTAAATTCTGCCCCGGAAGGCTGCAGGAAAGAATGAGATTCTTACAAGGCAGAATCTGGGTTTTCCTGATTTTATTTTATTTATTTATTTTTTTTTAAAGATTTTTATTGGGGAATTGGGGGATAACAGCGCTGGGGAATTGGGAGGAAGGAGAGCAGACAAGTTGCTGTCGTTTTGTTCTTCAGTCTAGTTGTGGAGGACATTGCTTCACTGGCCCAAGTTGGCACCATCATTGCGCTCTTCTCTGGCGAGGCA
>NW_017731930.1:700540-738528 GCF_001890085.2 Hipposideros armiger | reverse complement strand
CTCTGGCATCCCAAGCGAGTTCTTAACCATCGCGCCACTCGGCCGGCCCTGGGTTTTCCTGATTTTAGACTAAACTACTTTGTTCCTGAAACGCTGGGGTGATGATAGGTGGTGGTGTATAAGGTGGTTTTCACTTTTTTTTAATTGTAAAAAAAAAATTTCAAAATATACAAAAGTAGAAAACTTTCACTCAGACTCAACAATTACCAACTCACAGCTAATCTTGTTTCATCTAAACCCTTTCCCACCCTTGCCCCCAATTAAACAACCTTTCCAATTATATTCCTCCAAATAAAAGCCAGGGTGTTTCAAAGGCACCAATACAAGTGAGACTAATCAATTCTGCTGACACTCAATCTCAATATCTTCAATAACATGGGAGCAAAATCCTCTGAAATGGACAGACAACCCGAAAAAATTTCATCCAAGAGGTTTAATCCTTTCAACCTTCAATGCCTCCTGAGGCCAATAAGTTCCCTTTTTCCACTAACAGACTTCTGAAAATGTTAAAAACAACAAAGGCTCAAACCCAGACAGCAGAATAGATTAGAGGGAGGAAGGAATCAGGTATACATAATTAACAATAATAATTTCATGCCCTCATTATCCTAACAGTAACACCAAGACACCAAGTAGTTCTTACTTGATTTCCTTCACAGGCACTTTCTTCTGGAGAAGCAGCTGCACCATCCCTTTTTCTGAGGGGAGCAAAATTAATAAGGCTTCACCATCCTCTTTATACCTAAACAAAAAGAAAATCTCTTCCACATCAATGCAATCTGCATTTTATATTTTAACAGTTTGATGAATAGGTAACATGTAAGTAAGTTCACCTAATTAGTAAATATTAGGAATACCATTTTTTTAACTTCTGTGACAACAGAAAACTGGGGCTCTGAACACTTTTCAAATTTTCATCACTAGTTATAATTTCTAGTGACTTTGAGGCTATACCAAATGCAAGATCTAGATCCTTAAAAAACAAATCAATTAAAAAGGATTTCTTAAATAGCTCTCTACCTATAGCAAGGAGAGAATTTCTCATTCAAGCCACTAGAGTGTTGTAATAAAACTAGGCATTTAATAAACATGGAACCCTGTACATTAAGGAAACTGAATTATCTTCCTGGGAACCTGACTTATAAGAAATGGATCTCTACCCAAGTACTTCTTTTCCCTTACAGAAAATCTTATTTCGTGCTGCACCATCAGAAATTTCTACATAAGCAGGCCACAAGACACCCATTGTTACTTAAGTTTCTTGTGCAACTTGAATACAGATTTCTGATACCTTAGCGTCAGCTATTACGTGCAAACAGTAAAACAGAATGGAATTGGGTACTTATGGAAACTTTTATAAAGACACAATAGAAAAAATAATCTCAAAGCACTTTCTTCAGGGTTCATGCTCTAAAACATGAGGGGCACGTTTTTATAGTTAACCAAATAAACCACTTACTGAGAAACCGTGACAGGGATAATGGTGAAGAATACAAAGAAATAAAACATGAATATCCATGTCTTCAGTGATCTAACAATCTAGTTGGCTAAAAAAGACAAACACATACAAAAGCAGGAGATTCAAGAAAAAGCCCCAAAATGCTAAGTGAGAAAATGTCAAAGGACAAAAATGGGCAATAAAATGCCATGAACTCAGAAGTGAAAAGAGACCATTCAGGGTTAGCCAGAGAAGAACAGAAACAAGTCACAGCAGATGGACTTTGAGGTGGGCCTTGAAAATGGATAGAAAGAAAAAAGCTAAGTTACCCCAAAGGGGAAGAACAAAGGAAAACACAAGGCAAATTTAGGAAGAACTAAAGATAGGAGAAACTCAACCAAGGCCAATATATATAAACAGAGGGCATGATTGCTAAAAAGGTACATTAGAGTCTGGTTTGGAAGGACCTTCAATGTCTCTGTATAGAGAGATTGAAAACCACTGTATGTAAGCAGAATTTTATCACTGCATGCTGGAGGAAAACACTGACTTTGTTGACTTATTGTACTGTACTATAAAGACTAAAGGGCAATTTTTACCTTACATGTCGATTTCAAAACTCCACTCCTACACATAATGTGAAACACCAGTGTAACGCCTTTATAAGAAGTATATAAATATGTGCGTGTATTTTGGTTTTTACACAAACACATAGAAATGTACAAAATAAATCAAAACTGTTAAAAGTTTTAATTCATAATTTTTTAAAAATTAAGGGGCCACTCTATAACAGGCACTGAAATAGTGGTAAAACAGACATAGTTCTGGCTGTCACAGAGATGACAGACTAGTAGGGACAGACATTAAAACCAGTGAATAACAATAAAGTGGTATGAGTGTTACAGTAGACATACAGGAAGTTATGCAAACATACAATGGAAAGCTCTACTAAATGTAGTCTAGGAGTCAAGAAAACTGCCCTGAGGAAATAACATCTAAGAGCTGAGACCAAAAGAACAATTAGAAATGTATCAAACATTAGGGAGAGTCAAGTTTTCCAGGGGGAAAAGGCAGCAGTTGAGGGCCAAGTGGATAGTTTTGTCTTCTTCATGCTTATTTGCTTTTTCTAGGTTTTCTAAATGCGTGTGTATTAAACAGGAAGAAAAGAGTAAGGCTCAACATACATTTACTCCTTTTACTAAGTATGTTTCATATCAGGGAAGCTAGTACCAAAGACCTTCCTCATTGTATTTTAATATAGGTGAGTATGACTCAAAGGTTTCATCTTCATCTCCTATAAAGAAATATGAATTTAAAGCATCCCCTAAGCAGTGTTGGACTAAACTATCTGTGAAGGCAGAAATTATTAGTATATAAAGTAGTGAGACAACAGCCTAAGCAGATAAAATATCTGAGAGACATTGCAACTTCTGAGGCTCTAAGATTTCACCAGGGAAGGCTGAGGGTCAAAGAGGACAGAGATCAGTTAATACTGACCACTACACAGTGCACTTACTAAAATGCCCTCAAGGCAGCTAGACTCTTGAGGTGAAGTCAGTTACCTTCATAAGATGGTTTATTTTGTGTGGCCCAAAGAGGAACAGTTAGGAAGAAGGGAGATCAGTGGGTTGAAGAATAACCAACCATTTTAATATTCTATTGGGTTATCGGAAAACTCATGACGCATTTTTGCAATGAAAAACATAGAAAAAATACGGCATGACTTTTCCAATAACCCAATATATCCAAATTCCAAGTTGGAGAGATAAAATAAATAGGTTCCCGAGTCTACATAGGGCCAGAACTGTAGTAAAGGGGTAAAGAGAAAGCTCTGGGAAGTCAAAAATTCATCCACTAAAGAGCTCCAATCTTCATACTGACTCATAAGCAGGAATAATAAGTCTAATAATCTACATCCATCTTTTCTCCCCATTCATGCTCCCACAGAGAATCTGGGAGAATAAGTCATAATTAAAGTCACAAGAGGGCCACAGCCAAACATTTTAAAACTATAGGTAACATAATATATACAAAGGCTACACAAGGTTAAGATAGATTGCAACACTGAAATTTAGAAGAAAAGATTCCCAAAGGGAAAATGGAATAAAAATGTCCAAAGTAGAATCATACAACACAAGCATCTAATAAAAAGTCCACTAGTCATTTTACCTATTTTACATCACACACAGCTTTTCCCAGAAACAATGGAAAGCACAAATTATCTCCCACACACCAACACCAAAACCTTCCAGTAAGCTTTTATTTCAAAAATAAAAGCACTTTTTAAAAAAAGGCATAAGCACATTTCAGTTTTCTTTTTTAATGCTTACAAGAATAGTTTATTTACCCATGAGCTAGCTTTTAGATTTCAAAAGCAATATCCAAGGCCTGAAGCTAAGTGTGTGTGTGTGTGTGTGTGTGTGTGTGTGTATATAAAGAAATATAAATGTTCTTCATAGGGCCTACATTTTAAAACTCCATATGTTTAAACAGATTATGTTAAGAGACATTCTAGGCACCATATAAAAAGCCCTGCATCCAAAACAAAACAAAAATCTCATTTTCACTATCAGTATTAATACATTACATTTATATAGCTCTTTAGAATTTATGAAGAGCTCCATTTTAGATTAGTTTGCCAAACTTAAAAGCAAGGAACCAATAGATGAAGCAAATAAAAACCAAGGTTGCTGGGGTTTCCAGTCAAGATGGCAGAATAGGTAAACACTGTGCTTGCCTCCTCCAGTGAACACATTAAAATTAGAAATAAATTATAGAACGACCAACCTGGAGAACCACCCGAAGACTAGCTAAAAAGAATTCCTATAACTAAGTATATAAGGACGTCACCTCAAGACTGGTAGGAGAGCTGGAGACACAAAATGGGCTGGCCTCACGCCCACATGTGACGATCCTAGAACTGGGATCGATAGCTCAGCTGCAGAGGTCACCTCAGAAGAGCGAGGGGTCCCAGACCCAAACTGGGCTCCCAGGCCAGGCCACCAGTGCTAGAAAAGGAGCCCCCACAACATCTGGTTGTGAAAATCAGTGGATTCCATCTGTCCAGGTGAGACGGAAGGCAGCTAGAAACACAGGCAGCCTCTTAAAGGGCCCGTGCACAGACTCTCTCACTCCCAGGCATTCACCATGTGCTCTGGTGGAGGGATTGAGGCTGGGGAGATACCAGAGACATACAGGGAGAGACTGGGTTGTGTGGCTACAGGGCAAGGGCTGGAGAGAAGCTGCAATAGTTCCTGTGTTAAGCTCTCCTCCCATGTAGCCAGGGGACGGATACCATCTTTCCTGTGATGAGCCCTCCCCCGAGATGACTAACTGAATTTTCACTGCCCTGGTGAGCTCTGCTCACTCCACCCTGGTAGACTCCCTGGGACTCTGCCCCACCCAACTTGCTCAACACCAAAGGCATTTTTGCAGCTGGCAAGCAGCCAGTGTTAGCCTGAGCTGCAGTCATTCTTGCACAACTCTCTGGGATCCATGGGCCCCAGGCAGGTGGCGGCTGGGCTCAGTGTGCTCTGAGACTTTTGCAGAGTCAATCTGATTTTGCATTAACCTGCCGAACACCACTGTCCCCATGCTAGTGACTCCCTGAGATACCACCCAACTCACAAAGAGCCAGAGGCTGTTTCACAGCCTGTTGGCAGCCAGTCTTGGCCCGCACTATATTCTTTGTTGGACAACTTTCAGGGGTCCTCAGGCCCCAGGCAAGCAGCAGCTGGCCTCAATGTATACTCAGTCTTTTGCTGAGGAGTCCCAGGCTCAGAACTGGCATCAAATCTGAATCTGCATTTATCTCTTGAACACCACTCACCCCACGCTGGTGACTCCCGAGACCCTTCCCCACCCAACTCCCATACCACCCAAGGCTCTTTCAGCAGGAGAGCCTGATGGACAGCCAGCAGATGATAGGAGGCCTCAGGGCGGCCTGGGCCTGTTGCTGAGGTGCTACAGGCCTAATACTGGTGACAGTAAGCTTCAGTTCCCACTGTGGGCTCCTCCAGGTCCTACACAGGTAGTAAACAACTGCAGATCACTTTGTAGCTCCTAAGAGGTATTCCCGGACCTGTCACAGGTAACTGATGACCTTGACCTGCACAGGAGCTCCTCCCAAGAGGCACTAGAACCAGCATACCCAATGGCCAGCTTCAAACCACAACAGAACACCACCCAATTAGCCCCACAAATGGCACACTGAAAAAGTGGTCTCAGCAGGCAACAGAGCACATTGGGGCGAATACTGCTCTGTGGGGTGAGCCCCCACATAACAGCTCATACACTGTGTTCGTGGCCAATCCTCACAGCCACTAAGCCTGAGTCAATTACACCCACTCACATGCCAAAAGCAATCAAAGCTCAACTGCAACAGGAGAACGAACACACTACTGGACGCTACTGAAGCATCCAGCTCAGGTGACAAGGGAGACTGTGCCATCAGGCCCACAAAACACCTACTACATAAGGCCACCCTGCCAAGACTGGGAGATGTAGCAGCGCTACCTAATATAGACACAAACACAGAGAGGAAGCCAAAACGAGGAAACAAAAAAAAAAAAAACATGTCCCAAATGAAAAACCAAGAGGAAATTCCAGAAAAAGAACTAAATGAAGGCAAGCAATCTACCAAATACAGATTTCAAAACACTTGTTATATATGAGCATGCTTAAGAAACTTAGTGAGAACTTCAACAAAGAGACAATAAGCATAAAGAGGGACACAGGAACCATAAAAAAGAACCAGTCAGAAGTGAAGAATACAATAACTGAAATGAAGAATGCACTAGAAGGAATCACCAGCAGGCTAGATGAAGCAGAGGATCGAACTGGTAAATTAGAAGACAAGGTAGCCGAAAATACCCAATGGGAATGACAAAAAGAAAAAAGAATAAGAAACAATGAAGATACTTTAAGGGTCCATGGGACAAAGTTAAGCATAACAACATTCATATCGTACCAAGTACCAGCACGAGAAGAGAGGGAGCAAGGGATCAAGAGCCTATTTGAAGAAACAATGACTGAAAGCTTCACTAACCTGGTGAAAGAAATAGACATGCAAGTCCAGAAAGTGCAGAGTCCCAAACAAAAAGAACCCAATGAGGCCCACACCAACACACATCATAAAATTCCAAAGGTGAAAGACAAAGAGAATCTTAAAAGCAGCAACAGAAAAGGCAGCTAGCTACCTACAAAAGAGCTGCCATGAGACTGTCAGCTGATTTCTCAACGGAAACTCTTTAAAATTATTTTTATTAAAATATAGCTAATATACAATATTATATTAGTTTCAAGTATACATCAAAGTTATTCAACAGTACCTACCTAGCACTATACAGAGTTATTACCACATTACTGATTATATTCCCTATGCTAAAGAAGTGATCATCATGGTAAGTCCAGCAACCATTTGACACTGTACCATGCTTTCACAATATTATTGATTCTTTCCCCCTTTTAAATTTTTCAATTAAAGCTGACATTCAATATTGTTTTATATTGTTTCGAGTGTATAGCATACTGATTAGACATTTATGATTTAGGAAGGTGATCCCCCTGACTAGTACCACCTGAAACTATACAGTTATTACCATATTATTGATTATATTCCATATACTTTGCATGCCCATGATTGTTTTGTAACTACCCATCTTTATTTCTTAATCCCTTCACCTTTTTCATCCTGCCCCCAAATCCCCTCCCATCTATCACCCCATAAATCTAGTACCCATCTGACACCATACAAAGTTATTATAACATTGACTGTATCCCTTATGCTATACCCTAAATCCCCATGACTACTGTATAACAACCAACTTGTACTTAATCTCTTCCCCTTTCACCCGCCCCAATCTCCTCCCATCTGACATCAGAATGTTCTCTGTATCTATGAGTTTGTTTCTGTTTCATTTATTTTGTTCTTTAGATTTCACTTAGAAGTGATATCATATGACATTTGTCTTTCGCTGTCTGACTTATTACACTCAGCAAGCACAGTACTGTCTAGATCCATCCCTGTTGTTGCAGATGGCAACATTTCCTTCCTTTTTACGCTGAGTAATATTCCATTGTATGACAATTGTGGGAAAGATGTTAAGAAAATTTGCCTTCCTTGGCTAATGTTAGTTTGTCTGTTGGCTTTTTGTTCCACCACATGACAGGTTGCATGTGATGTTGTCTGTTGGCTCTTTGCTCCCTCACATGAGAAACTGCATGTGGGGTGATGGTTAGCTTAGGGTTCAGAGAATTCTTGGTTAGGGGTTGAGAGAATTCCCCACTTTGTTTCATTCCTGGCAGGGGAGATATGAGATAATGCTGCTTTCTGTCTGTTTCACCCCCATCAGCAGATGAAGTGAAGAAGTAGCTAAGTTATATCAGGATAACATGACAGGCACATTGCCAAGCTTTGGAAAGCCTTGGGCCAATGGTCCCAGGCAAGAAAAGTAGGTATTGTTTTCATCAGCCAGATAGGCAACATACTTATCATTAACTGCCGAACCCTCTCGGAACTGGCTATTCCTTGAGAGGGGAGGCAGGAACAAAAACTTGGCTCTGGGATATATCTAAAAAGATATATAGGATGGACCTCAGGTGGCATAAGAGATTGTTGTTGGTTTGCTTTTTCAAGAGACTGCTGTTTCAGGACTGCTTTTGGACGGTTGCTGTTTCAGGACTCCTTTCAGTATTGGATTGCTTCAGACTTACAGCATCAGGAGACACCCTGACTTCCAGCCATGGAGCTGGTGAGGTCTGGCTGGTTCCCAACCTCTCCAGTGCTGTTCCCCACAGTTTGGGTGAGCTTCTTTGACAGCATGCAGCTTGCAACATTAGAGGGTGCCCCAGTTTCCAGCCGAAGACCTGGCAAGGTATTTTGGTTCCCGACCTTCCCAGTGTTGTCTTCCCACGGTTTGGTGAGCTTCTCTGGCATAACATTGTTATTAATGGATGTAGTTTAATCTTGACTGCCTTTTATCTTCTGTCATTGCACATTCTTTTGATTATATTCTTCTGACTGCCTTAATTGCCCTTGTCTTTTGCTATTGTATACCGCTAACTAAATTGATTGGATATTACTAATAAACTGATTAAATGTTGCTAAATTAGTTCCCCCCTAGAATGTGCTCCTCCTCTTTTTTCTGCACTCGTCATTATAGCAATATATGACTTGTCATATATACAACATATACGTCATTATAGCAATATATGAATTGTTTAGCCATTCATCCTGGGGGACACCCAGGTCGCTTTCATATCTTGGCTTATGTAAATAATGCTGCAATGAACATACGGATGAGCATGTCCCCTTGAAGTTGGGTTTCTTCAGATAAATACCCAGAAATGTGATTACTAGGCCCTTCTTTGTCTCTTGTTTTAGAGTGTATTTTGTCTGGTATAAGTATTGCTACCCCAGCTTTTGTTTGTTTGTTGAATTTTCATGAAATGTCTTTCTCCATCCCTTTATTTTCAGTCTGTGTGTGTCTTTCAATCCGAAGTGCATCTCTTGGAAGCAGCATATATAAGGATCTTGTTTTCTTATCCATTCAGCCCCCCCATCTTTTGATTGGAGCACTTAATCCATTTACATTTAGAGTAACTGATCATAGGTATGTAGTTACTGCCATTTTCATATATATATATATATATATATATATATATATATATATATATATATATATATATATATATATATATATATATATAATGTTTTGTTTTGTTTTTCCTATCTTGAAGTAGTCCCTCTAAGATTCCTTGTAATACTGGTTTGGTGGTGATGAACTTTAGCTTTTTCTTATCTGGGAAGCAGTTTATCTGTCCTTTGATTCTAAATGGTAGCTTTGCTGGGTAGAGTAATCTTGGTTGTAGGTCCTTACTTTACATCACTTGCAATATTTCTTGTCAATCCCTTCTGGCCTGCAAAGTTTCTGTTGAGAAAACAGCTGACAGTCTCATGGGGGCTCCCTTGTACGTAACTAACCGCTTTTCTCTTGCTGCTTTTAAGATTCTCTGTATTTAACCTTTGGCATTTTAATTATGATGTGTCTTGGTGTTGGCCTCTGGATTCATCTTGTTTGGGACTCTCTGTGCTTCCTGGGCTTGTATATCTATTTCCTTCATCAAATTAGGTAAGTTTTCTGTCATTATTTCTTCTAGGTTTTCAATTCCTTGCTCTCTCTTCTCCTTGGGGTACCCCTATGATCCGAATGTTGATATGCTTGATGTTGTCCCAGAGGCCTCTTCAACTCTCCTCAATGTTTTGGGTGTTTTCTGCTACCTTATCTTCTACATAGCTGATTCAGTCCTCTGCTTCATCTAATCCACTGTTGAGTCCCTGTAATGTATTCTTTTTTTTTTTTTAAAGGTTTTACTGGGGAATTGGGGGAGTGGACCAGTGTTGGGGAATAGTGGAAGGGGAACAGACAAACTGCTGTCCCTTTGTTCTTCACTCTAGCTGTGGAGGACACTGCTCCACTGGCCCATGTTGGCATTATCATTGCACTCTTCCCGGATGAGGCAGATCGGTCACTAGCCACTGGATGGCCACTCACGGCGCTCTTGGCAGCTCATGGCAGCTGCCGGCCGCTCACACTGGCTGCCAGCCACTCATGGTAGCTTTACTGCAGCCCACGCCATCGCCGGTGACTCTCAGCAGCCCAGCTCCAGATCAAGCCAGTGCTCACTATCCCAGCTGGAGAAGGCACAGCATCACTGGCCTTAATGTGGGATTCGAACCAGGGCCCTGCTGCCCAGAGCTAGCGTCCCAAGCCAGCTCTTAACCAATGCGCCACTCGGCCAGCCCTCCCTGTAATATAGTCTTCATTCCAGTTATTGTAATCTTTATTTCTGATTGGTTCTTTTTCATGTTTTTTATCTCCATTTTTACGTTACTTATCTGTTTGCTGAAGCTTTCACTGAGATCATTCAGCATCCTTATAACCAGTGTTTGGAACTCTGCATTTGGCAGATTGCTTGCCTCCACTTTGTTTAGTTCTTTTTCTGGAGCTTTGTTCTGTTCTTTTATATGAGACATGTTTCTTTGTCTCCCAATTTTGGCTGCCTTCCTGTATTTGTTTTTGTGTATTAGGTAGGGCTGCTCTGTCTTCCAGTCTTAGTATAGTGGCCTTATGTAACAGGTGTGCTGTGGGGCTAAGTGGTGCAATCTTCCTGGTCACTTGATGCCATGCACTCCAAGTGTGTCCCTTGTGTGGGTTGTGTGCACCCCCCTCTTGTAGTTGAGCCTTGGTTGCTATTTCACATCAGTGGGAGGGACTGACCCTCGGGCTCATTGGATGTGAGGACTGACTGTGACTACAGTGGAGGGATGGGGTGCAGTGGCTGATCCTACAGCGCAGCATCAGCTTCAGCAGGGCTCTGGTGCCTGCCCAATCCACCCCTTGTGTTTGTCATTCTTGGAGATGGCTGGGTGATGCTCCAGCTCATTTCAAAGCACGCCACTAGGGGCGCCAGCCCCAGGACCACTTTGGAGAAGATCTGCTGCAGGTCAAGTTCAGACACAGCCCATGCCCCACCCAGGGCCACCAGGCAAGAGCAACAAAGAAATCTGCAGATGGCCGCCACCTGGGCCATGCTTGAAAGTGTCTAGCAAGGCCAAGCTGCAAACCAAGGCTGGCTGCCACTAGTGCCGGGCTTAGGGCTGCTCAGCCAGAGGTACCGGACACGCTCAAGCCAGATGCTGCTTGTCTGGGTTCCACGAACCTTTCAGAAACTCTAGGAAAGCCTGCAGCAGGAGCTAAGGCAGGCAGTTCATACAAAAAAGCCACTGCAAGTGGTTTGGGTGTGCCCGAAAGTTGGGTGGGGCAGGATCAATCACCAGGGCATGGCAAACAAACGGCTTTAGCCAGCTTGATGGAGACTCAGATGTGGCGGCCACCTGCATCTGCATGCTAGGAAGAGGGAGAGCTCAACAAAAAACCAATGGCCTCTACCAGCTCCTCCATCCAGCAGAAAGCTGCCCCTGTCCCTCCAAACCCCGTCCCAAGCCAGATGACTCAGTTCCCACTATATGTCCCTGCCGCCTTTTCAACTGCTGCCCCAGCACTGGAGCTCAAAGCCAGTGATTCCGTTGGTCAGTAAGTCCTTGTGCAGTCTCTTTAAGAGGAATTCATGACCACCAAACCAATATTACAAAAAATGTTAAAAACACTTCTTTAAGGAGAAAGGGGAGGGGAGAACATAAGTATGAATAATAAAATGGCAATAACTACATATCTATCAACAATTGTTTTAAATGTAAATGGATTTAACGCTCCAATCAAAAGATACAGGGTACCTGAATGGATAAGAAAACAAGACCCATACACATGCTGTCTACAGGATACCCACTTTAGATCGAAAGACACACACGGACTGAAAGTAAAGGTATAAAAAACCATATGTCATGCAAATGAAAATGAAAAAAAAAAGGTGGGGTAGCAATACTTATACCAGACAAAATAAACTTTAAAACAAAGGGTATAATAAGAGACAAAGAAGGACATTTCATAACGATAAAGAGATCAATCCAACATGAGGATATAACCCTTATAAACATTTATGCACCCAACAGGAGCATCTAAATACATAAAGCAAGTATTAAGTTAAATAAAGGGAGATATTGCCAGTAATCCAGTCATAGTAGGAGATTTTAACATCCCACTGACATTGATGGATAGATCTTCCAGACACAAACTCAACAAGGAAACAGCGGCCTTAAATGACACACTAGACCAGGTGGATTTAATTAATATTTTTAGAGCATTTCACCCCAAAACAGCAGCATATACATTCTTTTCAAGTGCACATGGAATATTTTCCAACACAGACCACATATTAGGCCACAAAACAAGTCTCAATAAATTTAAGAAGACTGAAATCATACCAGAAATAATTACGAAAAAAACCAAAACTGAAAACACACAAACATATGGAAGCGAAATAACATGCTACTAAACAATGAATGGGTTAACAATGAGATCAAGGAAGGACTCAAAAAAAAAAGCCTTAAGACAAATGAAAACAAAAACACAATGACCCAAAATCTTCAGGACACGATGAAAGCAGCCCTATGAGAGAAATTCATAGTAATACAGGTTTACCAAAAGAAACATGAAAAATCTCAAGTAAACAATCTAAAACCTAAAGGAACTAGAAAAAGAACAGCAAACAAAGCCCAAATTGAGTAGAAGAAAGGAAATAACAAAGATCAGAGCAGAAATAAACAAAATAGTCCAAAAAAAAAACCAATATAAAAGCTCAGTGAAACCAAGAGCTGGTTCTTTATCAACAAAATTAATAAATCTTTAACGAGATTCAACAAGAAAAAAAGAGAGAAGAGCCAAACAAATGAAATCAGAAATGAAAGAGGAAAAGTGACAATGGACACCACAAAAATACAACAAATTATAAGAAAATACTACAAACAATTATATGCCAACCAATTGGACAATCTGGAATAAATGGATAAATTCCTAGAAACATACCATATTCCAAGACTGAATCAAGAATAAACAGGGGCTGGCCGAGTGGCGCGTTGGTTAGGAGTTGGCTTGGGACGCCAGCTCTGAAGCAGGGCCCCAGTTCGGATCTCACATGAGGGCCAGTGACACTGTGCCCTCTACAGCTGAGATGGTGAACAAAAGCTTGACCTGGAGCTGGGCTGCCGTGAGTCCCCAGCCACGGCGTAGGCTGCAGTGGGGCTGGCCGGCAGCTGGTGTGCGCTTTTGTGAGCTGCCGTGAGTGGCCGTCCAATGGCCAGCGAGTGAATGCCTCAGCCAGGAAGAGCGCAATGATCATACCAACATGGGCCAGTGAAGCCATATCCTCCACAACTAGACTGAAGAACAAAAGGACAGCAACTTGTCTGTTCCGCTTCCCTGACTCCCCAACGCTGTTCCCCACCCCCAATTCCCCAATAAAATCTTAATTAAAAAAAAGAAAAAAAAAAGAATAAACAGAAAACCTGAAAAAAAATGATTACTAATGAAATCAAATCAGTAATCAAAGAACTCCCCACAAACAAAAGTCCTAGACCAGATGGCTTCACAGGTGAATTTTACCAAACATTTCAAAAAGAAATGAACACCTATCCTTCTCAAGCTATTCCAAATAATTCAAGAGGATGGAGGCTCCCAAACTCATTTTACGAGGTCACCATAACCGTGATTCCAAATTCAGATAAAGACATTACAAAAAATGAAAATTATATACCAATAATCCTGATGTACATAGCTGCAAAAATCCTCAATAATATATTAGCAAACTGAATTCTGGAATACATTATAAAGATCATACACCATGATCAAGTGTGATTTTCTTTGTGGGACACAAGGTTGGTTCAATATCTGCAAATCAATTAACGTGATACACCACATAAACAAAAATGAAGCATCAAAAATCATATGATCACATCCAAGATGCAGATAAAGCGTTTGACAAAATCCAGCATCTATTTATGATGCAAACTCTTAGCAAAGTGGGAAAACAGGAGACATACCTCAACATAATAAAGGCCATATATGACAAACCCACAGCTAACATCATACTCAATAATGAAAAAGCTAAAAGCATTTTTCTTAAGATCAGGAACAAGACAAGGATGTCCACTTTCACCACTTTTACTTAACACAGTATTGGAAGGCCTAGTCATAGCAATCAGACAAAAGAAAAAAGAAAAAAGAAATAAAAGGCATTCAAATTGGAAAGAAGTAAAACTCATTATTTGCAGAACCCAAAGACTCCACCCAAACACTATTAGAACTAATAAATGAATTCAATAAAGGGAATACAAAATTAATATTCAGAAATTAGTTGCATTTCCATATACCAATAAAGAACTATCAGAAACAGAAATTAAGAAAATCCCATTTACAATTACATAAAAAAATAAATAAATAAAATACCTAGGAACAAATTTAACCAAAGAGGTAAAAGACTTGTACTCAGAAAATTATAAGTCACTGAAGAAAGAAACTGAAGAAGATATAAATAAATGAAAGCATATACCATGCTCATGGATAGGAAGAATTAACATTGTTAAAATGTCCATACCACACAAAGCAATCTATAGTTTCAATGCAATCTCAATCAAAATACCAATCGCATTTTTCACAGAACTAGAACAAATAATCCTAAAATTTATACGAAACCATAAAAGACCCCGAATACCCACAGTGATCATGAGAAGGGAAAACACAGTTGGAAATATCACAATATCTGTTATCAAATTGTATTACAAGCCTATAGTAAACAAAACAGCATGGTACTGGCATAAAAACAGACACACAGACCAATGGAAAAAAACAGAGAATGCAGAAATAACCTCACACCCATAAAGTCAATTAATCTATGACAAAGGAGACAAAAATATACAGTGGGGTAAAGACAGTCTATTCAATAAATGGTGCTGGGAAAACTGGGTAGATACATGCAAAACAATGAAACTGGACCACCTTCTTACATCATATACAATAATAAACTCAAAATAGATTAAAGACTTAAATGTAAGACCCAAAATCATAAAGCTTCTACAAGGAAACATAGGCAGTAAACTCTGACATTGGTCTTAGAAATATTTGTTTCTGAGATGTCACCTCAGGCAAAAGAAACAAAAGAAAAAAATAAATGGGACTACATGAAACTAAAAAGTTTTTGCACAGCAAAAGAAACCATCAACAAAACAGAAAGACAAGTTACTGAATGGGAGAAGATATTCACCAGTGATATATCCAATAAGGGGCTAATATCCAAAATTTATAAAGAACTCATGAAACTCAAAACCTAAAAAACTAACAATCTCATTAAAAAATGGGCAGAGGACATGAGTAGACATTTCTCCAAAGAGGACATACACATAGCCAACAGACATATGAAAAGATGCTCAGCATCACTAATCATCCAAGAAATGCAAGTTAAAACCACAATGAGATATCACCTCACACCTGTCAGAATGGCCATCATCAGTAAATCAACAAAAAAGTGTTGGCAAGGATGCGGAGAAAAGGGAGCCCTTGTGCACTGTCAGTGGGATTGCAAATTGAGGCAGTCACTATGGAAAACACTACAGAGGTTCCTCAAAAAATTACAAATATAACTACCTTATGACCCAGCAATTCCACTTATAGGTATTTATCTGATGAAATCTAAAACATTAATTCAAAAAAGATATATGCACCCCTATGTTCACTGCAGCATTATTTACAACAGCCAAGATATGGAAGCAACTAAGTGCTCATCAATAGACAATTGGATAAAGAGAGTGTGATGTGGTACATATATACAATGGATTATTACTCAGCCATAAAAAAGAATGAACTCTTTTTACACCAACCAATGGGTAGACATGGAAGGTATTATGCTAAGTGAAATAAGTCAGACAGAGAAAGATAAATACCATATGATCTCACTTAAAGAAAAAAATAATTGAATGACAAAAAAAACATGGGCCGACATAGATGCAGGGAACAAGGTGATGGTAGCCATATGGGAGGGGGTAAGGGGTGGGGTAAAAAAGATGAAGGGAGGGCTGGCAGAGTGGCATGTTGTTAAGAGTTAACTTGGGAGCGCAAGCTCTGAGCAGCAGGGCCACCGGTTCAGATCCTACATGGTCCAGTGACGCTGCATCCTCTACAGCTAAGATAGTGAACAACGGCTCAACCTGGAGCTGGGCTGCCATGAGTCGCCAGTGACGGCGTAGGCTGCAGTGGGACTGCAGAGGGCTGCCGTAAGCTACCATGAGCGGACGGCAGCCACCGTGAGCTGCCGTAAGCGACTGTCCAATGGCCAGCGACTGACTGCCTCACCTGGGAAGAGCACAGTGATCATAATATAACATGGGCCAGTGAAGCGGCGTCCTCCACAACTAGACTGAAGAACCAAAGGACAGCAACTTGTCTGTTCCCCTTCCCCGATTCCCCAACGTTGTTCTCTCCCCAATTCCCCAATAAAAAAGCATTAAAAAAAAAAAGTTGAAAGGATTACGAAGTACAAATTAGTAGTTATGAAAGTCATGAGAATGTAAAGCAAAGCATAGGGAATGTAGTCAGTAATATGGTAATAACTATGGTGGGTGGGTACTAGATTATAGTTAGGGGGATCACTTCATAAATTATATAAATATGTAACCACTATGCTGTACACCTAAAACTATTGGGTTGTCGGAAAAGTCATGACGTATTTTTTCTGTTTTTTGTTGCAAAAATGCGTCATGACTTTTCTGACAACCCAATAATACAAAATAATATTAAATGTCAACTGTAAATTAAAATTTTTAAAAAGGGGGGGCAAGAATAAGAGATTCAAATTTCCGGATATAAAACAACTGAGTCATGGGGATATAATGTACAGCATGGGGAATACAGTCAATAATATTGTGATAGCGTGGTACAGTGTCAGATTGTTCCTGGATTTATCATTGTGATAACTTATTTAGGTATATAAATGATGAATAACTATGGTGTACACCTGAAACTAATATAATATTATATTCTAGCTATATTTTTTTAACAATCTTTGAAAAAACGTAAGAGAATATTCCTGAAAGAGCAAGTAGTAGGGCGGGGGGGTAAGGGGGAGGCGTATTGACCATTACGTAACAGACTTTTAACTTTCAATTCATTGCTTTTTCCAACTATACCAGGATTCCCTCCAGGAAGAAATACTCTCAATGGATTGATTATGATTGTCTGCTAGCAGAAAACTTACCTCTACATCCTAAAGCTCACTAGTATTTTTAACTAAAATAGGAGATCCAGACCTTGGGCTTTTGGATGCCAATGGTAATCCTTTCACTGAAATTACCTTGAAACAAACTATTGTCAGAGGAAGGGGGAAAAGCCTTGCCATTCTGCCAATAGTGTGCCTTCTACCCAAGAACCATTAATCTTCAACTACTCCAACTCAGATTCCCCAACACAACTGCATCCTAGTTGAGTCTTTAGTATCACTTAAACTTTGCTCATTCATACCTCTAACTATTACTGTAGCATGATCTGGCACTGTTCACAATTGCCAAGCCACCCTCAGTTCTCCCAGTCTGGTTCTCCAGGTTACAAATCAGGTCATAAAAGAAAATATTTATAATAATTCCATTTTCTGTAATTTTTTTAAATGCACAAACATGAAAAAAATTTTAGGGGGTAGGATTTGGATACTTAATTGTTTGCCATTGTCTAGAAGTAGTATAGTGAATAGGCACTATTTTTATAATAAAACACAAGTTACTTAACAAAAACAAGTAAAAAACTTTACATGCTTTTAAAAATCTACATATTTTGCATCGCCCTTACTTTGTTGATACACACCCCAGTACTACCAATATTAGTGTATTGGTAGATATTTCCTTATCTTGACCATTACCTATGAGGACATATGTTTCGTGCCTAACATATACATCATTTATACCTAAAAGCTGGTCACTAAATATCTGGTGAGTGAACGAATGGAAACAAACCACTAGAAGTTGCACTAGTAGATAAAACACTGAATTTGGAGTCAAAAGAGCTTATTTCAAGTCCCAGTTATACTATTCATTAGCTTTATAACCTTAAATAATGAGTCACCTTATCAATATATATCGCGTTTTTTATTTATGTTATACAATTTGAATGAGATGATCTAGGTCCCTTCAGGACCTAAAATTCTACACCTGTGACTCTATTAATGTACTAATCATTGTTCACAATACAAGTATGATCAAGAGGTAAAGAAATGCAGACAGTTGTTGGTCACACGCTGCTATTCCACAGCCTTCTTTTTTCCTATCCCTGTAGCTCCTCCTGTTCTCCCTAAAGCCTCAGCCTTACCTGTGGCAACCAGCCTCCAGCTCCATTCCTGCCACTGTGGGAGAACAGTGCAGTAGGCCACACAGATGCAGACAGACAGCCACAGGACTCAGAGTCCAGCTGTTCTGCTCCTCCTGCACAATGTGGTACAAAGGAAAGCTTATTCCAGGAGAAAGGCTATCTCTGACCCACAGAGTATCTAAAGACTCTACACTAAATTTTAGAAAGAAAAAGTTGGGGAAATACTCGGAAAAATCAAATTATCTGCACCTAAGATCTTTGAAACACGAACAAGTATACCACAATAGGCTCAGCAGTTTGACAAATGAAGTTCACCACAAAGTAACTAGAAAGAAACCAAGTTGGCTAACATGCATTGCATGGAAAGCTTCTAGCAAACTAATGACAAAGATTTATGAAGTTCACAGGGCAAGGGTAGAAATCATTACCCTCTATCAACTGTGCCCCCAAATTTTTTTAAAAAGATGACATTTTAACAGATTTAGAACAAAACGGAAACCCATATAAAAGCAGTACTGATACCATCTAAAATTATACTTTCAGGAAAATGAGTTAGCTATGATTAACCCCATTTTACAGAAGAAGCTGAGGCTTAAGGAGTTAAGAACTGATCCACGGGTACACAGCCATCAGATGACACAGCCAAACCCAAACCTAACTTTCTTGACTTTTAAGGACAGTGTTTGATTAGCTATGGGATATTTGTCCTTCATAGTCCAAATATAGAATGGAAAAATACATATACAGTAAAACCTTGGATTGCAAGTAATGTGGTTTGCGAGTGTTCCACAAGACAAACAAACATTTCTAATACATTTTAATGTGGTAAACAAGCGATGTCTTGCAATACGAGTAGTTTGTTTCTGGAACTAATTATGCTCGCAAACCAAGGTATTACTGTATTTTAGTACATGACCACAAATGGCAGCAAACTAAAGCAAACTACCTTCCTTCTCCAAGTACCTAGCTTCCATGTATTCTAGAGGAGCAGACACTAAACTTCATTAAATAAAAACAGCTGTTTGGGGCACACTGGCAAGAATATGAGTTGCAGAGTCAAAGACACAAGTATAAACATCAGCCCTGGTACTTCCTAAATGAGCTTGGACACATTTTACCTCGCAATCTCTAAGAAAGATTTCCCTAAGAAGACCTCTTCCATAAGGCTATTATTAAAGCTAAATGAGCTCATTCATTTATTCACTCAGATTTTTATTCAGTGATAGGAAGTAAGTGGCTGCTACTATCTAGTCAGTCCCTGTGTGGATGCAGGGGAAAAAAATTTAAAAAGAGCTATACAGTCAAATCTCCTCGAAAGCATACTAACAACAGGCTGACAGGCCTCCTGGGGAACAAACATGGTAAATTTGCTAGCATGCGAGTCCTCATCTGTGAGGTGCTATTAATAGGGTATACCAGGTTGTTTAGTCTATGGATTCAAGGGGTAGGTCTCTGCAGTCAGCCTTGTAACTGAGTATACCAACGGCCCCTTTGTGTAGTGATAAGCCACACATATCGCTTAGAGCAGCGGTTCTCAACCTGTGGGTCACGACCCCTTTGGGTGTCGAACGACCCTTTCACAGGGGTCGCCAGGTACTCATATGTGGGCGTATCTGCATGTGGGCCTGGAAACGGATAGAGGAGCGGTGTCTCGGTTCCTAACACCATCGAAAACATGTGTTTTCCTATGGTCTTAGGCGACCCCTGTGAAAGGTTGAGAACCGCTGGCTTAGAGTATAAGGACAGAGCACATCCTACTGCACAAGAATGGACCTGTGAAGTCATATTGAAAGTCCCAGGCCTCTTCTTCCTCACATTCGAGGTCGAACAATTAAGTTCCCGATTTGTTGCAACAATGTTGCTAACCTTTTTTTGATATCAGATGGATTATTCATTATGAATTTGTACCAACTGAACAGTTAACCAAGTTTACTATTTGGAAGTGCTGAAAACGCTGCATGAAAAAGTTAGAAGAAAACAACCTGAACTTTTCACCAACAATTCATGGCTCTTGCATCAGGACAATGCACTAGGTCACAAGGCACTGACTGTGAGGGATTTTTTGGCCAGTAAACAAATAACTGTATTGGAACACCCTCCCTACTCACCTGATCTGGCCCCAGTGACTTCTTTCTTTACCCGAAGATAAAGGAAATATTGAAAGGAAGACATTTTAATGACATTTAGGACATCAAGGGTAATATGATGACAGCTCTGACAGCCATTCCAGAAAAAGAGTTCCAAAACTGCTTTGAAGGGTGGACTAGGCACTGGCGTCGGTGCATAGCTTCCCAAGGGGAGAACTTCGAAGGTGACTGTAGTGATATTCAGCAATGAGGTATGTAGTACTTTTTCTAGGATGAATTCACGAACTTAATTGTCAGGTCTCGTATGCCTTGTGATTACCTTTCTCCTTGATATTACTGAAGTTTGATATTAAGTGTGGTAGGCAGCTTCTAAAATGGCTCTCAACAATCCAGGCCTCCTGGTTTTTAGTCTTGTAGTTCCCTACATATACAGTGAATTGTGCTGATTTCCATCTTACTCCCCCTCCTCCTCTCATTTGTTCTCTCTGATGAGGCCAGCTGCCATGTTGTGAGAAGCCCTATGAAGAGGACGACCATGTAGAAAGGAACTGAGAGGCACATCTGACCAACAGCCAATAAGGAAATGAATTCTGGCAACAAGCACATGAGTGAGCTTGGAAAAAGGATCCACCCCTCACCACTCCCAGCTCCCCCTACCCCTGCCACCCCATTGAAACTTACAGTGTTGTATGACGCCTTGACAGCAGTACATGTGTGCGCACGCGTGCGCGCGCACGCGCGCGCGCACACACACACAAAGATTAAACTAAGTTTTAACAGATTAAGAACATGTGACTAGCCAATAGCCAGAAGACTCAGAGGAGCCACACCTGATTCCTGACCCACAGAAACTGTGAGATAACATTCGGTTCTTGCTTTAAGCCACTAAATTGTGGGGTAATTTGTTACACTGAAATAGCTAATCAGTATATTAGGTAAGATCTTTAATTCATGTGTCTGACTTGAGAAACTAATTGTGTTATCTCAAGTGTCTATTTGGTGCCAGGCCCTGTTCTAAGCCTTAGGGTACAGCAATTAAGTAGACAAACTCCCTTGCCTTATGAAGTTTACATTCTAGTAAAGAGAAAGAGAAACAAACAATAAATATAATAAGTAAATGCTCTAGTTTATTAAAAGGTGTTAAGTGCTATGGAAAAAAGAAAACATAGAGCAAGACAAAGAGGAGTGGTTGGAACAGGGTAAGACAGCCATGTGGATACTTAAGGAAAAAGCACTACAGAAGAAACAGATAATGTAAGGGCCCTAAGACAAAAACATGCCTGGCATGGAGGAGAAACAGCAAGACCAGTATGGAGCACAGGAGACAAGTGGAGAATAATAGGAAATGGGGTTGGAGGAGGGTTGACTATAAGCCCAGTGAATCATTGGCTTTTACTCTGAGTGAAATGGGAAGCCATCAGAGGAGTGACATGATCTGGCTTGTGTTTTAAAATGATCGCTCTGCCTGCTGTGTTGAGAAAAGGCAGCAGGAGAGCAAGCGGGGAGTGCCTGGGAAATAAGACACTCCTAAGTAACATCACCTCCTTCGATAGCTAGACTGGTCATACTCTACCCCAGCTCCTCAATGATTATAGATGCAAAATAAAGGACTGATTTTGCCCTGTTTTTAAAGCTTTAAATTCTAGATACCAACACACAAAGGCAGAAAGCCATCTAAGGAAGCATCAGCCTCTACATAGGAGTGGACTGAAGATAGACTCTCCCTAAGTCTAAGCTAAAGGAATGAAAAAAGTAAGGATTTTCATTACCAAAAATTGTCCCTATGTTAAACCTAAGATACACATCATAAGATTCAGTAAATCAGTGCTCATGGAAATTGTCTTTTCACTTTTGTTATTTCAATTTAAAACCAATTAACAACATTTAAAAAGTTATCTTCATTATCTGTTCCATAAAGTACCAGTATTTTCCACAAACTAACCATGAACTCTTCATAAGTTATCACATTAGAAATTTCAACTACTTTCCATCTTCATATTTGCTATTGTTGATCTAAACTGCTGCCAGTGAATGTGCAAGCAAAGAATTGTCCTCTGCTGTCCCCTAGTGGAATCACATTTTGCTACCTTAATCACTCCCAAACAAAATTTGAAATTCACAAAATATAGCCAGGTAAATAAGACGGAGCTGGAATGTTGATAGATTTTAGCACTACTCTGGAAAACATACAAGTTATATTTCATACACTCATTCACACATACACACCCATCTTTTATATATCAACTCCCAATTGTTTATATATAAACAGTTATATAAAGTCCCACCTTCTACTCACAGACCCCCACTCCACAAATAAAAGCATTTAAAAAATTAGGAGTATCTGATGTACACCTACTTTCCATTCCCAAATCTTCATTTTCAAGTGGGTATTTTTATAAGTGAAAAGCTTGATTTTGAGTACCAAAAACTACAAGCCCTAAAGACAATCACTTTTAAATGGGAGAATTATCATAGGACACAGCTTTCTAAAACTAGGTTCGGATCCCTTACCTGACTTGTCTGTAAAGGAGATCATTCTGTTAAAAGGGTAGTGGACAATTAAGGAAAACAGGGACATTTTTCTCAGTTGCTAAAGATCAAAAGAATTTTAGACAGGTGAATAAATTAAAACAGAATAGGTACTGCAAGGCAATAAGTACCCAAATCTCCCTTTATTTTCACTCAGCTAAAAGACGGAAAGGAAAACAAACAAAAAAACAGATTCCCAAACTTCAGCTATTTTGCCACAAAGCACTGAATTCATTTCTGTGTATTCATATAGTTCAATTCCCAAAGCAAACGCTATGTGGCAATCTGGCTTTGATCACAGCATATGCACAGGATTTTAATTAGTTTCAAATTTTAATTTAGCCTTTATTCAATTCGATTATCCAGGCTCATGGCCCACAAAACTTTCTATCTCTAAATCCATTAATGGCAACTTTTAAACTGCAATTTAGTCATTTCTTATTAAACTGTTGAAGAAAAAATAAACATTATACATTCTAAAACTTTCAACAGATTACTCATCTAAAACAGTCAATTCAAAGTATTTTTAATTGGTTATGAAGTGTCAAACAGGCTTGTACCTTAAAAATTAATGACCACATTAGAAACTGCATTACAATAGTTTTCAAATTAGTATTTTCTCTCCTAAAATGATCATAATGTTGTTCTACCTCCCCTTTATCTCCACAGTCATTAAGACCAATTTCATGTTCACCATGACATATTCAACTACATAACATTTTAACAACTTCTCCAGGAACAAAGAACCCTGAAATATTTCCCCTTTGTGAACTTTTTCCTGAAGCACTGAGATGTCCAATAATCTTAACTTAGGAAGAATAACTTTTAAATATTGCTAAATGTATTTTATAAAGGAATCAGTTTGCCCTGTGCACGTCAACACTAATGGCACAACTAAAAGCCTATATGCCCCTGATCCAATATGCTAGTGAGAGATCACAAAATGCAAATGTGTGCATGGGTACATTTACGGAGGAGAATTAAACAATGTACAGTCATTCCAGCAACCACTACTAAAAACTACTGAATATCTCATATATGAAAAATAATCTCAACATGTACGAAACACATCAAAGCCCACCAATGCACCATGCACCTTCTTATAAAATGGAAAGCAAGGCTGCTATTCTACTTACGTCTCCTTTACTTAGATCCCATTAAAAATCAAAATGTTACCATTCTAAAGACAAGTTTGTCTGAATGCACAGACATACACAGAACCCAGTTCTAACTCTACTGCTTGTTCAAATTATATAATTGCAATAAAAAAAACTTACTTTTGAACCCTCTAGTACATAAATCCTATTTTTAAAGTTTTATCTTTCACTATTGTATTATTCTATTCTCTCCCTTCATGCTGATCAAAATAAAAGCATTTAAGTAAGTATATTTTGATTACAGCCATGTTTAACGAACAGTCCATAGGGTAAACATGAATCAACTGAAAAATGTTTAAACATTCAAACACTTTGTGAGTCAGAAAACAAGTATGAAGAAAGAGCTCTACTTCATCGGCTGTAGAAGGACATGAAAAACCACCTCAGCTGAAACAACAACAGAACTCACCAAACACAAACAAAAACAATTTTTCTTTAAAGCCACCTGAGAACTGTGGCCATAATGAAATTTAAAAGAACTAAGCGCCAAAAGGACTTCATAGATAAGCAAAGAAGAGAGGACACTTGGGCCACTTGCTGAAAGAGATGAAGGACAAATGGAAGAGCAAACCTACTGGAGATGAGTCTTTGCTTGGATAAGGATTTAAGTCTTGAGTCTAAAGATCCTGCAGTCCCTGGGAAATCATTAAACAAAAGTTGGTGGCTTAAAAATCTGAAGTAACTGTTGGTCCAGTTAGTATCTTTTCCATCATTAAGCATCGATGTCCCATTGACATCCATATTACAAATACTCATTCATCCAGTTTTGATGAGAAAGAAAATGAAACAAAATGGAAATCCAAAGAAATAATCCATCTGTGGCTAATCATAATTAATCATAACCCTATTGTGATTTTTAGACTGTTTCCAATTCTTAACCTGAAACTTTTTCTATTTTCTTAAGATCAGTTTCTAGACGTGGAGTTACTGAGGAAAAAGGAAGAACTCTAAGCTGTTGATTAGTATCACAAAATGCTGTCCAGAAAGATGCTAAGCAGTTGGAATTCTACCAGCATCATACGTGTTCCAAGTTCACTGCAACCTCAACAGCAATGACACAGTGTTAGCCTTTTCATTATTCACATATCTTTCTATGCCCTTTACTCCCAAATGATTAGGACTTTGCTATATTCTTTTCCAGATAGCTTCCCCACAACTTGTTAGCATATACTGGGGGTGGGGTTGCTCTTTTAGTGGAGGGAAAGTGGGGACATATAAAGAAAAGGGAGTGTTTAGGAGTAGCCTCCAGCAATCCTCTCATTTCTACACTAGGAAATAAAGCAAGAGAGAGAAATCCATGACTCAATACCACCTTGCCCAGACCACAGAAAGTAAGAGTACAGATCTAGAACTAGAGTTGTCAGACTGCCTAGATTCAAATCCTGGCTCTGTGGATCTTTGAACAAATCATTTAACTGCTTAGTTTCCTCATCTGAAAATGGGGACTGAATATGTTCTATACCTCACTGAGGGGTCATCAGGATTCAGTGAGATAATGTTTAGTGAGCAGTTGCAGTAAAAAACTTAGTAAGGCAAGATAGAACAAAAACCTAAAATAAGATTTTCATGGATTTTTCTCAGCAGTAATCATCAAGTCTTGGCCATAATGACTTATAATAGCTGACCAGTTGCTATCAACCTACACCACAAAAATGCCAAACCAGTACCCACTTACCTGAATTCTGCCATTCCTTGTCTGCAGTTCAGGAAGTGTGGTTTTGTGTTTTGTGTTTTGTTTTGTTTTGTTTTGGGGGTTGGGGGTTTCTTCTTGTTGTTGTTGTTCTAAGAAAGCACCAAAAGCGAAGAAATGGGCCAGCACACCTACCTGGCAGTTCTACCTGCTCTGTGAATATATGTGTTGGCATCCTCTGGACAATCAAACTGAAGAACCCAATTCACAGCCGGGAAATCTGCACAGAAGGAATGTCAAATTAAGAAATCAGTTTCAAAATCTGCCCGACTGCATTATTTTTATTTTACAATATTGCTTGCCTGGACTTTCTGTCGCATCAACCTGATAGGTATTATCTGTGAACTCTATTAAAAATAAAATTAACTGTATGAACCAAGAAATAATAAACATTTCTTTGACGAAGTGAACGAAAATTAATAACAGTGTTAGAATGTGAAGATTATTTCATATCTGACACAGGACAGACAAAACAGTCGCTTTGTGTCAGACAAATAATAAAATACTCTGATATTTAATAATCTAAAAGCACTTCTCATGGGCTCCTAGTGAACTATAAAACTGGTTTCTAAATTTAAATGAAGGCTTACTTTTCCTGCTATTCCCATCTGAATTCGAATTAATTAAGTCACTCTCCCAATTTCCTGGCAATAATTACTCCATATATTTTTCTGGTTACAAAAGTTTTCATTCATTTCCAGAGATCCTGCTCTCAACTATTTAAGAGAACTAGTCACTTATGAATTCTGCTGTGAGGATTTCAGATCACTTTCTATCATAGAGACAAGGGCTGAGCACTTTAAAAAAAAAGTAGGAGTAGCAGGAGAGTTAGAGATGTAACGAAAGGAAATCTGTGGATAATTACTAAACTTGGTAAATTAAGAAATGGCAGTATAAGACTATCACTCAGAAATATAAAAATAAACACCAAAAGAAGAAATAGCAGATTTAAGTGGTTGCTTCTGGAGAGTGAGGAGTTATGCTTTGCCTCATAACTCATTTTCACCCATATGCAAGTGTTATTAAAAAATAAAATAATTGAGAAGAAATTAAGAATAAAATAAAGTTTAAAAAAGATAATGATATGTTCTAAAGAAATTCTTGGACATAAGAATAGAGCTTCAGAATATTCACTGCATATTTTTGGAATAAAAAGACTAAAACTTAAAGGTCCATTATTCCAGGAATTGATAAATAAATTTAAAATATGATATACTCTACAAAATACACTGGGTTTTGACACATCAATATGAAAAGACTTCAAAAGCAAGTCATAGACTAGTATGTATATTATTTATGCAAACTTTTAAATACCCAAAAAATACTGTATGTTATTTATGAACACATTCATATGAACTTTTTTAAATAAACCAGAACAGAGAGGTTCTTGACATTTTTTGTGCCTTAGCTGAAGCCTAGAAACCCTTTCTCAGAATATTTTTAAATGCATGAAGTAAAACATATAGAGAAGCGGGGAGGGGAGAAGAGAAAAGAGAGGGGGAGGGTGGGAGGGGAGAAGGAAAGGAAAGCTAGATCTGGAAAGAGAAGTCCCAGGATGACAAACGTGCATCAGGCTTATGGAGTAACCAGTCTAGACTAGAGCTAGAGACAGAAGACTCCCAAAAGAGGCGGTCTCAAGGCAAAAAAAAAACATACGGTGTTTGAACTGTTAGACAACTACGCATGCGACAACTGCTGGAATATTTGAGAAAAATTAAAACTGGGAAACATAAAACTAAGCAAATTTTAATTATTAATTCAAAGAAAAACACAAAAGAAAGTATAAGAAAGGAGATAAGCTTAGTACACCATTTCCCTCAACAAACAATTACATAGGCAAAACAATGTAAATAAAAAATGTTGATTTTACCAAAAATCGTACTATAACAGTAATAGTATATATAGCCTAGAGAGCTTTAACTACATGCATACTTGGCTACTGCTCCAGTTACATGGGAATGAACTGATATGATTTCTTTAGGTATGCTTTAAAATACTCCAAGAGGGACAAAGAGACAGGAGGAAAAGGGGAATCATGAAAAAATAATTCCTGAAGTAGTATATGTTCCTGGGTAGTATATGAGGGTACATTACACTTATTCTCTTTATGTATGTTTAAAATTTTCCATAATAATTAACATATTAAAAGAAAGTGAAGAATTCGAATTACCACTTATTTAGTCTCATCTCATTTATTCTTATCTCTAATGTTCTTATAATAACTTCCACACTTCATTCAACCCCACAGTCACCAACTATATATTATCACAGTGGCTTTCTGAAAATTTAAAATCACATTAAATAAGATTTTAAAATAAAAACTAGAATGTTTGGTGAAAAGATGGACTTCAACAATTTTTCTTGTTAAATAAGTTGTAGGGCCAGCCGAGTGGCTCAGTTGGTTAAGAGCTTGCTCAAGAGTGTGAGCTCTGAGCAACAGCAGTTCGAGTCCCGGCCCGAGCTGAGCAGCAGCTGAGTGGCCAACAAGTGGCAGGATGGCTCAGCTAACAAAAAAAAAAAAAAAAATTGTAATATTTATTAAGTTTCCAATTTTCAAAGAAACAGGACTTTTCTCCTTATCTTTAAACCTTTAATCCTCCTTTGATTTTATAGGCTCCTCTACATGCTATGATTTAATTATTATTATGAAACAAAAAGCACAAAAGATGAAAATATTACACAAATTTTTACTGAAGTACCTTTAATGTTAACCATCTCAGTTATCAATTTACTTGTCTCTCTATTATAAGAAGAAAAGAAGGCCCAATTATTTGAGTCAAACTATTTGAATTCCCAAATCCACCCATTTATAAGAAAATTATATTTCCTATGATCACAGAATATTTTCTCATGAATTTCCTTACCCAGCCCCCTAGCTGCAATATCAGTAGCAAAGAGTACTGCAGCTCTCTTGTGGACAAATTCATTATAGACTTCCATTCTTCTCATCTGCTGCTGCCGACCATGCAGGGCAAGGATAGATATACCAGGACGTAGCCGACAGAACACTCGGTATAGATACTGAACCTAGGCATTAACAGAAAAATGAGTTTAGTACTTCTGGATAGTAACAGTAAAGTAAGCTTACAAGATGAACAGCAAAAATATATAAAGGAGCACAAGTTTCACCAATTAAAGACATATCGGGCAGAGAAAGGAAAATGTACTCTAAAGTATGGCATTCACGCATTTTTTGCTCACATTATTTCCAGAAAGAATTCTGAAAACAAAAATACACTCTCCTTATATTTTTAAGTTAATAATCTGACATTTTCCAAATTTAACTGGTTGCAAAGAATGCAATTTCTGGTATGCTGTAAATATTGATATTTTAAAATAAATACTTAAAGCTTCTTATAAATGTATCCAACAGATTCTAAATAGCAATTCACCACCAATTAATTTAAACATGTCAAAATAAAATAATTATTTTAAAAATGTCAAAATGTCAAAATATGCTGAAAACCTAAACTTGCTCTAAAAATTGTCTTTTTTAAAACAATTAGAAACAACATGTGAAGAAACTCCTCTTTAAAAGAAAGAAAATTTATATCATTTCTTTTCCTCCTTGAACTCTTATTTCCTGACCCCACAGAATTTTATCTTCATAGTTTTATGCTTGAAAGTCTTTGATTACTTTATCAAAATTCATGATTTTCTACAACAAAATTATGTTTATCAGTTTTAACTTTTTTAAATTTCCTGGGCCATACAGCTGCATATAAAATTTTCTTCTCAGACTGAACTATTACTACAATTGTTATTAGTAGAGAACTGACCAAAACAAGAAATACTACAATTTGATTTAAAAAAACTATTAGACATAAAAAATAATTTTATTGTAAAAATGTTGTAAGTTATAGAATAGTGGATGTTATTATATCTCTTAATATATGGGGCTAAATGGGGACAACTGTTATTTTAGTTTTATTTATCTTTAGTTTATGTATTTATAAATGACTACTACTGATTGCTATAATAAGGCAGAGCACAGCATCATTTCATTCCTATTTTCTCTTTCTAACACAGGTATTAAAAAAATTTCTCCACAAAAATATAGAAAATGGACTAGAAGGAACTCCTATAAAATAATAATTCAAAATTATGAGATAAAATTATTTGTAATAATCTATCAGCTAATAAGTCCATTAAGTCTCCTTTTAAATTTTGTTACCAGAAAGGTTCTCTGATCCTGAGACAAAGCACTAGTAAGATTTAAGATAGATAGATCCATGACTTTCTTTTGTTAAGTTTTTAAAAGGACTAGCATGAAAAGGGGAGATGGGAAAGGAGAACCGGCCAACCACAGATGCCCTTTCAGGGCAACCAATCTCAGAAAAGTACATATGGAAATTGAGGAAGTATAAATTGGGTCCATGAAAGCTTTCTGCAATCTGCACCTCTTGAATCAAGACTACCCTTGAATTCCTGCTCTTGAAAAAACTAGCTAAGGTGAACGATGTATGTAGACTAAAGCCATGTAGGTTCTAAGTAACAAGTTTAAAATTAATTCTAAATTTACAGAAAAAGTCATTGGAGGGTTTGCAGAAAGGCAGTGACATATTCGTTTCCCCTTTCCAAAGAGCACTCTTGCTATAATGTGGAATAATTATATGAAAGAAAGTAAAGGAATGGGGAGACCAATCAGGAGTAAGAGAAAGTTAAGCATGGTTCAGAGTAAAGTGTAGCATGAGGGGTGATGAGATGTAGTGGAGCTAATGAGTTATCAATAGGCTGAATATGGGATGAAGACAGACAAGAATTAAGAATTCAGCCATTGGGCCGGCCGAGTGGCGCGATGGTTAAGAACTCGCTTGGGATGCCAGAGGGCCCCGGTTCGGATCCCACATATGAGGGCCAGTGACACTGCCCTCCACAGCTAAGTTGCTGAACAACAGCTCAACCTGGAGCTGGGCTGCCGTGAGTCGCCGGCGACGGCGTGGGCTGCAGTCCCTGTGGCAGTGGATTGCCATGGGCTACCGTGTGTGGCCAGCAGCCAGCGTGAGCGGCCAGCAGCCGCAGTGAGCGGCCTTCCAGAAGCCGGCGACTGATCTGCCTCGCCAGAGAAGAGCGCAATGATGGTGCCAACTTGGGCCAGTGAAGCAACATCCTCCACAACTAGATTGAAGAACAAAACGACAGCAACTTGTCTGTTCCCCTTTCCCCAATTCCCCAGCACTGTTCCCATCCCCCCAATTCCCCAATAAAAATCTTAAAAAAAAAAAAAAGAATTCAGCCATTAATTGAGATGAGGAAGAGTTCAAGGGAGCAGATCTTAGGAAAAAGAAAATCTTAAGTTGCTTTTGAGGAAGAGTTCAAGGGAGCAGATCTTAGGAAAAAGAAAATCTTAAGTTGCTTTTCCTACGCTAAATTTGAGATGTCCTCTAGACACTCAATTGGCAATACCTGGTAATCAAGTAGATACACAAGTCTGGAGCCCCAGAAAGTGGTCAGGGTTTGAGATGCAGATTTGGCAGCTGCCAGAATACAGATGGCATTCAAAACTATAGAAATGAAGAGGTTACATAGAAAGTGTATAGATGGAAAAAGGGCAGGGTACAGAGGTTTGAGGCACTCCAAATTGTAGTGGACAGGCAAACAGAAGCCTAAGGTGTTTCAAGGAGGGGAAAATGGCCAACTGTATTAATATGCTTCTGAGAGGTCAGATAAGATAAGAACTAATGACTGCCCACTGACTGGCAAGTTGTAGCTCTTAATAAGGACTGATACAGTGGAGGGCTGAAGAGAGAAGTGGCAATCAGGTAGTGATGCAGCTAATAGAGATAAAGCATTAAAAGAGTTTGCTGTGAAGAAGAGCAGAAAAAAAGAGGCAGTGACTGTAAAGGGACATGAGATTTGCTTTTTATTCTTAATATGGGCGATATTCAAGAATGATAGGGAGACAAGAAAACACAGGAGAGGATATTTGCAGTAACAAAGGCCTTGGCAGGAGGGTGGACAGGATCTGGAGCAAAAGTAGAAGAGCCAGTGTAGATACAAGCAAGGACAATTTGTCCACTGTGATAAGAGGGAAAGCAGAGTATTATGGAGTGGAAACTTGAAACATAAACTCTTAAACTTATTTCCTTGTATACAGATACCAAAAACAGCCATTCCTTAGGAAATGTAAAGTTCTAAAAATCTAAAATAGGTCCTAAAATAAAAATCTGAGGTCACTCTTTACCTGGTAAAATGACAGGGTTCTGTCCTTTCCCCCAACAATAGACAGACCACTACTTACCTTCCCCATAAGCTGGAGGGAAACTCATCCTCATATTTATCACGTTAAGTTAGTTCAAAAGATATAAATCTAGAATCAACCTACTATATGCCAACAACTATGTCATCAGGGAATGAGAAAAAGTGACAAAAATCGATCATGGTCCCTTCTCTTACACATCACTGAGCCTCTTATTCACAGCACAAGGCTAGTGTTAAAGAAATGGTCATTAACTAAATAAAGATATAAACATTACTGAAGGATGGGGAGGGAGTTGATTGTAACAAGCGAACTAGGAGTGTCCGAAAAGGACTTGAAGGCGTTAACAGCTCTTAGTCTTAAAGGACAGTAAATATTTCCCCAGAATTGGGGTGAAGGGATGCAGGGAGGGCATTCCAAAGATCGGCATGAACAAAGATAAGGGAGCATGAAATAAAAGGCATGTTCAGTTCAGTATTCACAGAGGGTAAGTGAGTGCCAGATTATAACGACCTCTGGTTAATCTAGTTATTCCATTGTTCATTCTACCAGTATTTTAGGGCTATTAAACTCTACGTATTGTGCTAGGTGCTAACAATATTGAACTAAAAACAGTTTCTTCCCTTATGGAGCTTATAGGTCTATCCACAGACTCCTTTAAAACAAAGACACAGGATTCTCTATCTACAGATCCCTTACCACATCTAGTATGGTATTTACTAGAAAAGAAATTGCTATTTGTCTAACTGAAATCTGATATTTTAAAAGGGATGATCCAACATGAATAACTTAAGAAAAATAAACATTCAGTACCTCTTTACAACTGGAGAAAAATACAATACTTTTCTTCTTTAGGTGGCTTCTCAAAAAGGAATATAGCACACTTATTTTTTGCGGCAGCTCACAAACTATATAGTTCTGTTCCAAAGTGGCAGGGGTGCTTGTGGAAATAGGAGGAGGAAAAACATTAAAAATATGCCATGTTGGTAACTTTGAAATCCAGACTAGAAAAAAAAGAATATTAACAGTTGCATGCCTCTCAAATTTCACACACACACACACACACACCCCAAAAGAGAAGTTCTCTATTGTCCTTGAGGAAATGAATTCAACACGTGACTAAAATACATTCAAAATCCTTTATAGATTATATATCAAAAATACTCACATAAACAGTGTTTGCCTCTGAAAGAGTAAGGTCAAGGATCAACTGAAGGGGCATGAGGGAACTTGCTGAGCTGATGGTAATCTTTCACATCTTAATAGAGGCTTGGGTTACATAGATACACACATTTATCAAAATTTAGCAAACATACTCATAATTTGTTCATTTCATTGCATGTAAAAATTATATCAAGGTAAAAAAATCTCTATATATAGAATTCTAGTGATATGTGCGCTGAAATCTCTAGAGGAAGTGTACAGATGTCTGCAATTTACTTTGAAATGCATCAAAAATAAAATGGTTGATGTAAAGTTAGATCGGATAAATAGATAGTAAATGGATGCTACCACCATTAAGTACCATCTAGGTAGTACATATAAGGTGTTCACTAAAATTCTTTCAATTGTGCTACATGTTTGAAATTTCTCATAATAAAATGTTGGAGAGACATACACATACACTTACTCTTTGAATTTGAACTAATAAACCTACTTTTTGGATTCTGTTCCAAAAATTACTGATAAACATACAAAAACACATGGCACTATTTATAAAGCAAAACAATGAAAATCAATCCACATGTCCATCAGTTGGGAACTTGTGGAATGAACTACTGTATAACCACACAATTAAGTATCACGCAGCTGTAAGAAAGGGATGAAGAATCTATCCATATATTGCTCTAGAGCAGGGGACGGCAAACTTTTGAGACAGAAGAGCCAATCCTGTCCCTCACAACAATTTAAAAATTATTCGAGAGCCATAAAACAAATGAAATCACCATTATGTGAATAATATCCTTTAAAAATTTTATAAATGAAACTATGACAGTTTTATTTTCATTTCCAGTTTTACTGCAGAGCCACACGTACGTAGCCAAAGAGCCGCATGTGGCTTGAGAGCCACAGTTTGCCGACCCCTGGTCTAAAGTGATCTCTAGTATATATCGTTAAGTGAAAGCAAAGAGCAGAATAGTACATAGAATTTGGTACTATTTATCAGGGTTGGGCTATACAAATACTATACACACACACACACACACACACACACACACACACACACATTCATGACACTGGCATCCCTGTGTGTCTGCTTATATTTTTAAAGAGAGGCAGACAAACCAAAAACTAAAAACTCGTCATCCATATAGGAATACACAGAACAGAATTAATTTAATTGAATTTTTTTAAGAAACAAGCCTAAAGCTGCATCAAGTTGATAACTTAGTGATCAAAGAATTTCAAAGAAATCTAGATTGTTACATTCTTACTGGGATATTTAAGGGGAAAAAAATGCAAAGGAATCTTAAATTTTCATACGTAATCATGGTATTAGTAATATTATTGGTATTATCCTGAAATTTTAGATAAACTAACTGATAAATGAAACAAATAAGTAAAAGACATTAGGAATAATGTCTGGCATAAGAAAAAATATTACATCTATAAAAATTAAAGAGGCTAAGTAAAAGACTATATAACCTTAAAGTTGATTTGTAAATATCAGCATGAACTCATAATGTGTTTTCTCTTTAAAAAAATATGTCCTCTGAAAAGCCTGAAGACAATGATCATCACTAGCACCTAGACTATGGTCTCTAAACACAATATCCTGCCAAAAACATTTTAAATGGGATGGAAATATAAGGCGAACCTAGAACACCAGAAAGCAAGAAAGCCAAAGATGTGTCTAAAGGATCCAAGTAACAACTCAAGGAAACTCCTACTAACAAAGTTTGGGATGATGCAAGACAATTTGAGTATTAAAAATAAAGTAATAATTTCTATTGAAGGACAAACAAGACAGTATGTTTAACTATATGAGTTAATATCAGTAAATAATTTTTCATAAATGTCATTAAGTCTACAAGTTCATTTTAATTTCAAACAACTGCTCACCTATGGAAAATGATAGCGAATCAAATCTTCAGTCTAAAAACTATAAGGTAAAGAGAATGAAGCATATATTCTGGTATTCTGACCTTCTTGTAAGAACTGAACCTCAAATTATCAAGTAGTTGGTATGGGAAAGTTTTTTTGATATAAAAGTATCCCAGTTAAGAAATAATAATTCAGAATATCACAAGTTTGCAAATCTTAAGGAAATAATGATCTAGGCAACAATAATCATTGGCTGCTAAAATTGTAAGGTTACAAAGCTATTATTCCTGTCACAGAGGGGCTGTTTGTATCAGATTAATCCTTTGGCCTGAGTACTAACTATGAAAACTGGATTATATATTTAAAAACAAAAACAAAAACAAAAACAAACCTGAAGGCATTAGAGAGTAACCAAGGCAGCTAGGACTCGAGGTGCTGCAAGAGGAAATAGAAATGCCCTGATGCAAGGCTCACATTAATCTCCATTTTTCCCTCAAAGCATCTGCTAATTTGTAAGACAAATGAGAGATAAAGTAGAAGACTTAGGCCGAAACATGTCAGTTCAAGGTCCTAGAGAAGGAACCATGAAAAACTGAATCTGAAATTCTTCATACAATTTCCCCATAAGGAGGATGTCAACTCCCAAACTCAGCATACACAAGGCAAAATGAGTGAAAACATGCAAAAAGTAACATCTGGGAAGCTCAGAGCTGAGAAGAAATCCTGGCATTCTCACAGTGCCAGGAACTTCAGAGCCTATCAAGGTGCAGGGCTCTGATAAATACTCGTCTTTCAGTTGAGAACCCCAGAAAGGCTATGCCCTCTAAGTCAGGGCTATACCCCAGGACTCTGGGCAAAACAAATAGAATAGCCCCAGAATCTAAAAGCCAGTTTGGCCTAGATCAAAGTACTTACCACATCTCCTGCCACAAAATAGATACCATTCTTGGTTTTGCTAAGAACCAAAGGTAAGAAAAATCTTAAAAACCACACATTACCTTCAAAGGAACAAGAGCACTGTTAACTGCCTTTAACAAAAAGAATGGAAGTAAGGGTATAATAGAAATATATCTTTGACGAGAGAAAAAAACCTGCCAAGATATCCTTCAAAAATGAAAATGATATAAAGAGATTTTCAGAAAAGTCAAAACAGAATTTTTCCTTAGTAAACCTGAACTACAAAGAAATTCTTTGAGCATTATACAAGAAATAAAAAACACCAGAAAAGAATAAATATTCGGATAAGTTTAAGTATATACTGATGTTTCAAACAGTAATAATAATGGCTTATGGGGCCTGAAATGTGTGACATTAAAATACTTCACAATGAAGGCACAGTGGAAAGGAGTAAAGAGACTTAATTAAATAAAAGGTAAGTTAAATGTAAACAAATTCAATCTTCCAGTTGAAAAGCAATAACCGTACTAGATTAAACAAGAATAGAACCATTTGCTGCTTACAAAGACAAATCTAAAATAAGGGCATATACAATGTAGAAAGTAAAAGATTCACCAAGCAAACACTAACCAAAAGAAAGCTGCTATACCTAGACTAATATCAAACTAGACTTTAAGGCAAAAATTATTAATAAAGATAAAAAGGAACATTTCAAAATGATTAGTGATTCAAATTAACAGGAAATGAAATATCAAATTTGTATGTACCCAATAACATAAGCTCAGAATGTCCATCTCAAATTTGAAATGTTTCATAGTTCACCACAGAATTCAACTTATATTCACTGTAAAACAGCAAATCACTATGGCCCAAAGATAACTATTTTTTCTTAAAAAAATATAGAAGCACCATGCTTAGTATATTCTGATATACAACTTCTGAAAGATCTAAACTTTAACTGATTTTTCCGGTCCTTCACAATTAGAGAGTAGGTACTTTAAAATGCCTTAAAATAGTCCCAACTATATTCTTGACTATAATTTCTCATGGTGTATTAACTTAATTGCTAAGTCGTTAAAAGGGAAAATTCAATAATGACAGACAAAAATCACAACAGCATCTGCTTTGTATAGAGCTTCTGGTAAATTTAAGATTACAGAATACTGCAGTCATTATCATATAACCTGTGGTCTTGTAAATTATGTCACTGAAGATCTGCCTTCTAAAATGTTTTCTGAAAGCCACATTTTTCACAAATGATGGCACAGCACTTCAAAAATTATTTATGAAATAAACAGTCTTTGGATTCAGTTTGTTCTAACTAACTCTACGAACTACCGATAATAACCAACTGTTACCTACAGAAATTGGGAACAGGGATAATAAGTACAATTAAGTTATATAAATTACAAAAGGTTTTAGAGAGCATCTAATGATTGATAAATTAGTATCTGGTAAAGACACTAATGAGTTTTGAAAATAGGCAGAAAGCAAAACAGCAAAAAGAACAAAGAAGAAAATCAAAAGACCTAGACAGTCTTGAGATTATCAAATTAATTGCACCAAGAATTTCAACAGCTATCTCAACACAACTTTACAAAGACCAACATCTACTCAGTAGTAAGCCAAGGAGGACACTATACCTCAAGTATCTCTTGCTATTCTGTTCCTGAGTTCTTGATAACCAAAGCTAACAGTACTCAGATTCTCCCAAGTTTATCCATTAGGATCACCTGGTAGCATAGAGTCTGGCCTCTTAGGCATTTTTTAACTCCTAGACATCTTTTAGCTAGAGCAAGGTCAAGATGGGAATGAATGCCCATATTCCCTATATTTAAAGACTTTCCAAGAGGCTAACCCAATTCATTTTCCCAATCTATTTCTTTTTAGACTAACACTTCATAGCAAGAAATAGAAGTTAAGACAGAGATAATGGTAGTGTTGAATCCATATTGAGATCTTAAACATATTCAACTTATATTCACTAGAAAATATTTCTGGAAGTCAAATATGTCCAGAGCTTACAATGATTCAAACCAAACATACATACACTTCCAGCTGTCATAATATCAAAATACGTTTTAAACCGTATTTCCCCCAACCCATTTACACATATCACATATTCTCTCTCTCTCTCTCTC